>NC_045547.1:45369734-45584734 GCF_009769535.1 Thamnophis elegans | reverse complement strand
AATTATATATTCCTTATTTTTTGTTAAATTTATATCACTCCTTTTCTCTGGGGTATCAAAGCAAAATATATAGTACACCTTTCTGAAATTTCTCCTCATAACCATAATCCTCTAAGGTAGGTTGGGTTGGGTTGGGTTGAGAGAGAATGAATGTGACTTTCCACAGCAGAGGTTGGACATGATTCAAAACCTCCTGGTCCTGTTCTATAAATTAACTAGGTGGATTACTAGTCAATAGGATCTGTAGAGAATGAGATGAATATAAGTACAAATGCTATTTGATCTCAGAAGCAACATTTCTTTAAGATAGCACCCATAATTGCTGCAAATACACCAGGGTTTCCCACACAAACACATAAAATATGGATGACATACCTAGGGATGTAAAAGAAATCTGTGGGAACAGATTTGCAAGATTCCCCAGTTCGGACTCTGTTGCAATAAAGACAGTAGCACTGAACTGAGTGTCCATCTTTCTCTGGTCAAAAATCCGCATAAAAATTCCATTTGTTTGTAAAAGATGCATCTGAAAAAGAGTGTTACGTTTCTGAATGTTGCATACAAAAAGGGGTAGTTACATAAATATGAAGGATATGTACATTTTAAAAAGTACTTGGGAAATTTATGAAATAAAGAATAGCATCATGGAAATTTGCTTTAAAAATGATTTATTGGGGAATTTACATTAACAACTAAGTACAGCAATAGAAAGTGTATATTAAAATGCCATATGTTATGGAAAACTCTGAACAAAAGTGGATATGGATTTTCAAATACTGCTTCCAGCTCCTAATGCAAAGTAGTGTATTTAATTTTTTTAAACAAATAAAGCAATAAATAACCTTTTTGGGGAGGAGGGATTTAAAGATTGGATTGTGATTCAAAGATGCATGTGACCTAGGCATGCCATCGAACTTTCATTAGTTTGCTGCAGGGAAAAACATAGTAATACCGGTGTAGCTGAAGCAATTTTCTATTCAACATAGTGGAACTATCCTTAACTTAGTGACTTTGGGTAGCCATGTCCCTTCTTTCAATTCAAACACTTTGTAAAAAATAGTACCTTAAAAATTTTGTTTCTTTTTCAGAACTTTGTTTTATCTACCTCAGAGTTAATTAAATCATCCTTCTACGGCATGACTGTCAAACTCCTGGCCCACGGGCTGGATGTGTCACACACTGGCCATGAACATGCCTGGTTTAGCAAAGGGGAAGGTAGTCCCAATACATCACATGACACTGCCATGAGAACGTGAATTTGACACACCTGTTGTACAGCATAAACTAAATTACAATAGTAACTAATTTACATTTAAATTATCCCACAGCAATTTCTAATTATTTAGAAAGCGATTTAATGAAAATGGTCTAAAT
Source organism: Thamnophis elegans (assembly GCF_009769535.1). Lineage (NCBI taxonomy): Eukaryota > Metazoa > Chordata > Lepidosauria > Squamata > Natricidae > Thamnophis > Thamnophis elegans. The sequence goes on along the minus strand of NC_045547.1, from coordinate 45,583,360 downwards.
TACATCTATATTCTTTCAGGTAGACAAATGAAATCATGAATGAAACAATAACATATTTTTCCATGAATTAATGAGCCAAAGACATTTCTAATACGAAACAACAAAGGGACAACAAAGAAAATATGAAAGAAAAATGCTGACTATAGTATTTCCTATAGCATTTATTGACATCTGCTTTATTCCAGGATTATTTGTTCAGAAGAATAGTGATAAAATTTATAGTCTAAGGAAAGAATCCATACCTTTTCTGATCCCTCCATCAGTAGCACATGGGTAATCACCTGCTGTCAGTAGAAAACATGTTCCCCCTCTTCTGTTTTTGTCTCTGGTACTAGAGCGTCTGATTGGTGGGGGGCTTTCCATTGGTGACAATGGCTGCTCACTTTCTGTACTGTCTTCACCTGATAACACTGGTCAAAGCACCATGCCCATTTACATCATATAGCCAATGAATAAATGAGACATCACAAATAACTTGCCTTATACACTTACTATTGAAGGTGGAAAAGAAGATTAAGTAGTAATAAGTTATGAAATGAAAAAAAGTTTGCTCACAAAGTTGAAAATCTATTATTTCCTAAGGAACAAACAAACTGGCCATTTACATGGATACTGTCTTCAGTATTATATATTGCCTCAGTGTCTTCCGTATTTAAAAAATACAGCAAATGTATACTATAGCATTTCATCCACTACTCAAAGAAATTAATTAGCTAGCAGTGAGACAGTATGTTACACAAGATATGTTACACATATGCAACACCTGCAGTCTAAGGCCAATCTGTCACTCAGCATAATGTTAGACAAAGACACTAATGAGTAACTTAATGTTCTTCAATTGTAAGTCACAAATTTAAATGCAACTCATGAGCCCATCATCTGTAAGATGTTGATAAATGTATTACTTTGTAAAATATTCATAGGGCAGCAAAAGCAGGCATTAATCAACCTGCAATATATGGCTAGTGGCTAAATTTAGCAGGTAAGTCCCAAATTGTATAGGTACAATATGTTGCACAGTTTATATGGTAGATAATCAGCTAGTGGTCCTTAGCAATTCACAGAGATCTGCTGTTTTAACAGATATGTCTAGGTTCCCTCTGCCTCAAATTCTGCATCTTGAAAGGAAATATTTGGTTTTTCTAGGTTGTCTGTTAACAATCTGTTAACCATCTCCCTTCTATATAAAAGTCTTAACGCTTCCCTATCTTCTTACTAACACACTAGTCTAGATTATTTTCTATGATGGCTCATTTTCAAAGAAAAATCTGTATTCAAGGACCAAAACCATATTTTAGCTCAACTCTGGAGCAGATGATATTTACAGAAAAGGCTAAGCTATCTTCTCCAATCATGGTGCTCCCAAGATAAAGCCATTTGGAAATTATAAGGTATGAATCAGATTTCAAGAATACATGATTGGGGAAGATTGTGGTTCTTTAATATTTAAGCCTTTTCATTAACCTCTTTGCACTGAAAATAATATTATTATGCAATACATTAATATTTCTTATGATAGAGCTATTTTATTGATAGCAATGGAAACTGAGGAACAGTTTAATCTGTTTCATTTCCCCCTAACCTCTCTTTATCAGCACCCGTTATTCGACTCACTTGCAAACTGTGCCCTCTCTATGTTAGAATACAATAGAATAGGGGCGTCAAACTCGCAGCTTGTGGGCCAGACACATCACTCACTGGCCATGCCCAGCCACATTTTAGTGAAGGGGGAAAAGTCACATGATGACACGATGACGTGAGTTTGACACCCCTGCGATAGAAGAAACTCATGAACATAAACATAAAGAGCCAAGGTGGCGCAGTGGTTAAATGCAGCACTGCAGGCTACTGCTAGATCAGCAGGTCAGCGGTTCAAATCTCACCGGCTCAGGGTTGACTCAGCCTTCCATCCTTCCGAGGTGGGTAAAATGAGGACCCAGATTGTTGGGGGCAATATGCTGACTCTCTGTAAACCGCTTAGAGAGGCCTGAAAGGCCTATGAAGCGGTATATAAGTCTACTGCTATTGCTATTGCTATTGCTATTCTTCTTTTCTGCATTTTTAAACTCTGCATGTGTATGTGTGTGTGTTTATGTATCAGATTTATTAAAATTATATCTAAAAAAAGACTACTTAAGGTAAGGTACTTTTAAGTTTCGCTCCTAATCCAAACGAAATACATTTCTTACTGATCTTAACTTATGGCAAATTTAATTTATATTTGTTTCCTAGGTCAAGGATAACAGCCATAATTGTAAAAAAAGAGTGAAACTTAGACAAAATATGCCATTATTCTTATAGAATTTTCAAACTATTACAAAAAATTATTCTGTTTTTAAATATCAGATAAATTACTATCTACAACCAATTTCATTGTATTTAAGTACAATGACAATAAAGATTATACTTATACTATCTGTTTTAAGTCATGAAATTATACTATTATTGTAATTCTTGTATTATTTTTGTATTATTGTTCCATTGCATGTAAATTAGACAGCCCTTTTCTTAAGATCCATGAATCCTTGACTCTCAGAAAGCTTTGGCTTCAATGGTGGCTGCATTGTATGAAGTTCAAAGACCTCAAAGCCACTCATTTGGGATAGGACAGCCTAAGCTAACCTATAAGTAATGTAAAGATTGCTGCTAGTATTTTGTAACACCAGCAAACAAGGAAAACATTACATAGGATAAAAATTCGACAGAATGAAAGCACAATTGTATAGCACAAACATGAACTAAACATCTGTACAATGCAATAAGCAAAAACAGAGGAAGCCACCACTAGAAAAGAAAACGATGGAACAAAAAGCAACTTAGCATTTAGAATACATTTAGCAAACACTATATAGAAAGCAATTCACAGATCCAAGATCTAGCAACTTTGCCATTTATGGGACTGGCACACAAATAATGGTTGAAGGGGAAAGTGTATGATCTATCTCTTTCAGCTGAAGAAAGTTTAAATGTTTTTTTTTTCATTCTTTATATTGCCAGACATACCAGACATGCATCTGGAATTGTGTCCTACCTGATTTATTATGTTCCATCAGCCGGTTGTCTTTGCCAAGACAGACTTCTCCCTGTGTACTATTGCAGGCCATATTCAAGTCTGTCTTGCAAAATGTAGGGGACCTTGCCTGAGGAGCAGGTGGGATGTGTTTCTTTCTCTTTCTTGGAAGCTTCTGTTTCGCCATGGCCAGAGAATAGTACATTCCAAAATTGTTGACAATAACAGGCACAGGCATGGCTATGGTCAGCACTCCAGCTAAAGCACACAGAGCACCCACTAGCATGCCTGACCAAGTCTTTGGATACATATCTCCATATCCAAGAGTAGTCATGGTGACCACAGCCCACCAAAACCCAATGGGAATGTTTTTGAACTCTGTATGTTCACTAGCTGATGGATCATTGGGTTTGGCACCTATTCGCTCAGCATAATAGATCATGGTGGCAAATATCAACACTCCTAATGCCAAAAATATTATCAGCAGCAAAAACTCATTGGTGCTTGCACGGAGTGTATGACCAAGCACCCTGAGGCCAACAAAATGTCGAGTGAGCTTGAAGATTCGCAATATTCTTACAAACCTCACCACCCTGAGGAAACCAAGCACATCCTTAGCAGCTTTAGAGGAGAGCCCACTCAGACCCACTTCTAGATAGAAAGGCAAAATTGCCACAAAGTCAATGATATTCAAGAGATTTTTTATGAATTCACATTTGTTGGGTGAAAAAACAACACGGACTAAAAACTCAAATGTAAACCACACCACACAGACTCCTTCGACATATGTTAGAGCTGGATCTGTCTCTATTTCATACTGCAGAACTGAACCTTTGATAGGTTCAGTTTTATTTTTGATGGTATTAAACGCTTCATGGGTTTCCAGGCAAAAGGTGGTAATCGAGAGTAGGATGAAGAATAAAGAGGCAAAAGCAATGAACTGTAAAGAAAAGGAAAAGAAAGGAAAATACATTAGAAAAAGACAATAAAATCCAAAAACAATCCCCAACAATATTATAATTAGAAACTTTGCCTTAATTTATATTAATTAATAATTAAGTATTACAAATGAAAATATAGAACAGGATGTATGTCATTGGGTTATTGTTGATATTAATTTAATTTCACTTAATTTATGTAGCATCTACTTGCCAAAGAAGACATTACTAACATTCTCAAGAAGAACTGATAAGTTTAAAGAATAAAAAACAATGAATAGAAAACTATGGAATAGTTATTGTGAATTCTGTGGTGCAAGACACATGCACCTATACTTCCCTTCCTTTTTTTTTAACCTTGTGCTTTTGATTTCCATACTACTTCTTTCTGCATTTTACACAACATTGATTGAAAAGAACATATGTATGCATGTAGCTGGCTGACATTATGCATATCTGCAAATAGTAAGAAAACTCTTGCTTCTGACAATGTACTTAAGCAAATTAATATTTAAGCCATAGTGCAATAATATTTACGCAGTCATATCTTTTATTAAATTCACTGAAGCTTATGTCAAAATAGAATATTTACAGGACTGACTCTTCATTCTTTCCAAAATGACCCAACATTATCCTTCTTCTTTGGAAGCTTTGTTGGAAGGGTTTTCAATTTTACTCTATATAATGAAGCTAGGATAAATGTTAAGGTCTAATATCATATACTTTCTTCCTCTGGCTGAAAAAAAAAACAGTGGGACAAAGTCGCAAGGAGAAAAAATGTCCTCACATGTGGAACCAAATGTAATATTTATTTAGGGTTTGCGTAAAAGAGAAAATAAAGGTGATCTTGAATGGAGCTCAGTGTCTAGTGACTATATGGACACAACAATGTAGTCACAAGGCTTTTTTGCAGATGTTAAGTGGTTTGCCTTTTCCAGCATGTTTTCTACTTATAGATCTAGAAACACAAACTGGGACTGTAGAAATTTATCTATAGGGTAGTTAAATAACAACCCAAACACTATTTTTTTCAAAAAGGGGAATTATTATTGCAAACTCCAGTCCCTCAAGATACAACTTTGCTTGATCATAGATAGTAAGGCCACAATGGAAATTCACCATTCTTATTATTCTTAATTAGCTGAGGAAGTAGAGCGGGGATTAATTCAAACTAGAGCCTTCCACTAGTCTTAATTACTTAATGCAATTAAATGCTTAACCTCTGCAATCATTATCGCTAGCTAAGCAGATAATTCTCTGCAGTATAGTGGGGCTCCTTTGATTCATTATGTATCTCTATAGTTCCTTAAAATACCTTTTGTCAATCTATAGTAGGATGCAATATCCAAAAACATAAGACTATTATTAAGATGATCCATTATGACATGCCCAAAAAAGGTCATTGGTTCCTATTGACAAAATAAAATATAATCATGCCTTTTATATTGACTGTTTACCTACATTTAGGAAATTGTTTGTAAAGTCTCTTATGTCTAGAAAACTCTGCATAAATATTAGACTTTCATTAGCCTTATGGGTGTTCAAGTTGGCAGTGAGTATTTTCTTAAACTTGGAGATGTTGTCTTTATTGTAATTCACTTCAGAGTGAATGTGAATGGCATCTCTCAGATTGATTAACAGTACTATAAACAGTAACCTTTTCACTTCTACCATCATCTTACAGCTATAAGATGCCTCAGTAAAGAGTGAATATTATCGTTTCCCAAGATTGGAAATCTTGCCTAGAGATAGAAAATAATGTAACTCTATATTTCTTTACAGTAGCTAGTTCCTCTATTTTAAGCTCTTTAGAATATACAGAATTTGTCTGTGGTTCAGAGCTCTTTTTGAATTGCTTAATTTATATTTTGCTCTTGGACTTAATTTATCATTCTTAATTCCTTTATTATTTGTAATTTCCATTTTTTGTAGTAAAATGGTTACTTTAAGAACAATGAATAAATATGCTATCCAGCAGCATGTGTGTTTTTCTTTTTAAAAAAAAAATTACAAGTGTAATATAACCATAAGAAAAAAACAATAGCTCTTTTAATCTCCTTAGGCAGATAGTTGAACACCTTCTAGCAGATTTGACAGAAATTTTAAAAAATGAATTATTATTGAAAATGTGCCATATTATCCTTCTCTCAAACTATATTAATTTGCCAATCATCAACCTAATTCATTTCAAGTCCCAACCTAACAGAAAGCTCAACATTCAGTTCACTTTGCCATGCTGTGCCGTCTGTGTACTGTTCCAAAATCCTTACCTAATTGTATTACTTTTTCAGCAATTATTCAATAATTTTCATATTCCGTGTTGAGTAAATCTACATATTAAAATGTTTCTTCTGTGGATATGATTTTCTGTAACAAATATTTTAGATATCCCTAGACCATTAAGATAATATTCCGGGGGGAGGGGGAATCAGCTTTTATAGAGCAATTTAATGATATTAGTAAAAAGCTTTATTTTCAATAAGCTGCTTTGATGTTCCTACAAATATATTTTTCTTTATTAGTCAGTAAACTTTGAATAGTACAGAGCCTTCTATTCTCATGACCTCCTTTTCTATTTTCTTTCTAATATAATGCAATGCTATTTCAATCATAGATTTCAACCATTGGGTTTCAGGTGCTCCACCAACCACAACACCAGGAAAGGGGTGGAGGAGTAGCAGTTATCGTCCGAAGCTCGTTAGTTCCTCGCAGGATCCCTGCCCCAGAGATTATGGGATGTGAGTCTCTCCTCTTGAAGTTGGACCTAGGGGTTCAATTGGGCTTGCTGTTGATGTACCTGCCTCCCAGCTGCGTCACGACAGCCCTGCCTGTGCTGCTAGAGGCAGTAGCCAGGTTGGCGGTGGAGTTCCCCAGACTAATAGTACTGGGGGACTTTAATCTGCCGTCTCTTGGTGAACACTCAGATGGGGCACAGGAGTTCATGGCTTCCATGACAACCATGGACTTGACCCAGGTAGTTCAGCGTCCGACTCATAGAGCGGGACACACGCTTGACCTTGTATTTCTCTCGGGGCAGTGGAGACGTGATCTCGAGTTAAGGGGAATAGCGACCTTGCCCTTGTCATGGTCAGATCACTCCTTGCTGAGGCTTGACTTCAGGACGCTACTCCCCCATTGCAGGGAGGTGGAGCCGATTAAGTAGTTCCACCCCAGGCACCTGATGGACCTGGAGGGATTTCAGAGGGAGCTTGGAGAGATACCTGACTCCTTTGTCCGCAATCTGGCCGAGTTTTGGTCGCTGCCTGGAACATTGCGGCAGCTGGAGCATTGGATCGGATTGCGCCTTTGAGGCCTCTCCGCGGCAGTGGATCCAGGAGGGCACCTTGGTTTACCGAGGAACTCCGGGAGATGAAGCACCAAAAGAGATGCCTAGAGTGACATTGGAGGGCTAGTAACTCTGAATCTGATCAATCACTATTAAGAGCCTTTGTTAGGACTTATCTAGTGGCGATACGGGCGGCAAAATGTACACATTTTTCCGCTCTTATTGCGTCCACAGAATCTCACCCAGCTGCCCTGTTTAGGGTGACCCGCTCCCTCCTGAAAGGTGAGGAGGCGGGGGAAACCCTGCAGGGAAGAGCTGAGGAGTTCGTTCAGTTTCTGTCGGATAAAGTCACTCAGATTCAGACAGACCTGGACTCTGCTTGGGCAGTACCAGCCGAGATGCCGAGGGCTAGTCTTAATCGGATTTTCTGAGATGAGTTTGATTTTGTCACCCCTGAAGAAGTGGACAAGGCCATGGGAGCAATGAGTGCCTCCATCTGTTCATTGGACCCGTGCCCCTCCTGGCTGGTTTTGACCAGCAGAGAGGTGACACGAGGCTGGCTCCAGACGATTACTAATGCATCTTTGGAGGAGGGGGTCTTTCCCACAACCATTAAAGGAAGCAGTGGTAAGACCCCTCCTCAAGAAGCCTTCCCTGGACCCAGCTATTTTGAAGAACTATCGTCCTGTCTCCAACCTTCCTTTTTTAGGGAAGGTTGTTGAGAAGGTGGTGGCACTTCAACTCTGACGGACCTTGAATGAAACAGATTATCTAGACTCCTTTCAGTATGGTTTCAGGCCTGGGTACAGCACGGAAACCGCTTTGGTCGCCCTGACCGATGATTTCTGGCGGGCCAGGGATAGAGGATATTCCTCTATCCTGGTGCTTCTTGACCTCTCAGCGGTCTTCAATACCATCGACTATGGTATCCTTCTGCTACACCTAGGGGAGGTGGGAGTGAGAGGCACTGTTTTACAGTGGTTGTCCTCTTACCTCTCTGACAGGTCGCAGTCGATGTTGGTCGGGGGGTAAAGGTCAACCTCTAGGCCCCCCAAATGTGGTGTGCCACAGGGTTCAGTCTTGTCCCCCCTCCTATTTAACATCTACATGAAGCCGCTGGGTGAGATCATGCGACAGCATGGGGTAAAGTACCACCAATATGCGGACGATACTCAATTGTATCTGTCTGCCCCGTGCCAGCTCAGTGTAGCGGCGGATGTGATGTGCCGATGCCTGGAGTCTGTTAGGATCTGGATGGGGGTGAACAAACTTGTGCTCAATCCCGATAAGACTGAGTGGTTTTGTATGCTGCCCCCGAAGGACTGTTTGGACAGTCCATCCTTAACCCTGGGGGGTAAAAATTTATGCCCCTCAAAGAGGGCTCGCAATTTGGGAGTCCTCCTGGATTAGCAGCTGAAACTGGAACATCATCTATCAGCTGTGACCAGGGGGGCCTTTGCCCAACTTTGTCTGGTGCACCAATTGCGGCCCTATTTGGATCGGGAGGCACTTCAAATGGTCACTCACGCCCTTGTCACCTCGAGGCTGGATTATTGCAACGCGCTCTACATGGGGCTACCCTTGAAAAGCGTTCGGAGACTGCAGTTAGTTCAGAATGCGGCCATGCGAGTGATATTGGGTACACCGAGATACACCCACATTACACCTATCCTCCGCGAGCTGCACTGGCTACCAATTGGTCTCCGGACACAATTCAAGGTGTTGGTTATCACCTTTAAAGCCCTACATGACTTAGGGCCAGAGTACCTTCGAGACCACCTGCTGCCACATACCTCCCAGCGGTTAGTAAGATCCCACCACAGATTGAGATTGAGATTGAGATTTGTTTTATTTATATGCCGCCCTATTCCCAGTGGGACTCAGGGCGGCGAACAACTCAAGGGGGGAAAGGGAACACAAAAATACAAGACAAGCAGTTAAAATAGCCAACAGCCACACAAGTCGAGAGGGGAAGGGAGCTCATCAAATTGGGCCTCCTTCAGATGCCGTCAGCCAGACAGTGTTGGCTGGCGGGCCCTCGGAGGAGAGCCTTCTCTGTGGCTGCTCCAACTCTCTGGAACCAGCTACCCCCGGAGATCCGGACCATACCCACTCTCATGGCCTTCAGGAAAGCTGTAAAAACTTGGCTGTTCCAGCAGGCCTGGGGCTGTTGACCTCACTGTGGAGGTCCAGCCCTGATTAGAATTAGTGTATGAGGTGTTGCTGTTTTTAAACTGTTTCTTTCGTTATGTGTTTTGTTATGTGTTTTTTTTCTCTTTTTATTTTTGTAAGCCGCCCAGAGTCCTTCGGGATTGGGCGGCATATAAATGTGTCTAATAAATAAATAAATAAATAAACCACATGCTTCACAAGCCATTGTTAAAATTCAGTTAATGTATTTGTAGAGTAAAGAAAATAACAATGCAGATGACTGCAGAAACATTGCTCTTGTAGTTTTCCTAAATTATATCAAGGTCAGATGATTACCAAATCTCAGAGAAGGCTGTTCCAAAGCCTCCCAATCTCTTGGGTGTATATGGAAGGATTCTTAGGCACCTTTTTCTGAGATAAGTGTACATGATGGGCCAATTCTATATGAAGGTGATGGTCTTGAAACTATTTCAGAGCCAAACCATGAAAGATTAAATCCAGCATTTTGAAATTCAAAAGCTAATACAGGAACCCCCAAACTGGTGTTATATGTTTGAAATAATTCTTATTGCCAGCAAGGATCTGGCCCATTTTGTTTAACTCATTTTTGAGGCTAATATTAAGCACATTGCCTATATATAGCTTCAAGATGATAAGGGCATGAGTTGCTATAATCAAGCCTTTCAACTCTTGTAGGACCATAATTACCTTGCAGATAACCTGGTAACCAAGGAGCCTAGAAAGATTAGTCCAGTCCAGAAGTGGCAGAATTAATTTTTGACAATACCACTGAAGAGCATTAGGTCAGAGAGCTTAAAGAATAGTAAGCCTTTAAAATATTTATTATTTATAAATTCAGTTTCAAAGACAAATAATGTGCAGAGAATTCATGAACAGATCACTTCATTCTAATTTGTCTAATATGCAAAAATTAATATCCATAGTATAACAGATTAAATTGAGTTCTGTAACCTCATTCTTGTTCAGACGCTACTTGAAAATCTAGGCTAGGAGCTCTCTTTTAATAAATAAGCTTAGTTAATTTATTTACTAAAGAATAGGAATAAATTTGGCTATGTTGGCAAAAGCTACAGAGAGTATTATTGTATTATGAATTCGTTGATCTCAATGTTATTAAATAGAGCAACAGAAAATGCTAACAGAAAATACCTGTTGTTTTCCACATATTGTAGAAGGTGGAGAGAGTGGCTTTGAGAGAAAGGAGGAAGAGCTACTACCAAGGCAACAGTCAAATAAAAGGGGGCTAAGATCTTACCAAGAAAATAACAGAGTAAACTTCTCAGACAACCCCCCCCCCCTAATTTTTCACAATTATAAAGAGTGGGAGGGGAGAGGGAAGTACATTGACAGGCATATTTAGCTGGGGGGGAGAACTATAGTTCTACAGTACATACCATATTTTTCGGAGTACAAGATGCACCTTTTTCCCCCCAAAAAAGAGAGTGAAAATCTGGCTGCATCTTATACACTGAATTCAGCATTTTTGGCCTCCCCATCTTATACTCTGGTGCATCTTATATTCTGAAAAATACAGTACATCCCTTTCTCAATTCATCCAATCTATTAGAAATTCAGTTTCTAATCCAAATTTATTGACTACCATCTGTCTTTTGCTTTATAATATCAAATTGAGTTGCTAACATTCCTTATGAACATTAAGAATATTTGTCATTAATTCCATAAGTGACATAAGGGTAGGCAAAAACATGACAGGAAACAGTCAAGTGAGAAATGCAATTTGGCCTAAGAAAGTGTTAAATGTTACTGTTGCAAATCATGTGTTCATGTTTCAAAGCACACAAACACAACAAAAGTACTTTGTCAAACTCTCTTTTTATTGTCTCAAAAGCTCAGGGAAGTATTTGAAGGGCATGTCCCTGTTTTCTGAAGCAGAAGAGACTTTTTACTACCAATGTGAGGAAATCCCAGCAGAATTATCTTCTATGGATGCATAGACATACTCAGACAATAGAGGTAGCCCATATCAACCATTTGAAAAGATTTGGAATCCCAACACTTCTAGTAGTAAGTTCAGTAGAGCATTTTAGTCAGTTTCTGAAGCACCTGTACAAATGATTCATACAGACCTTATAGATGTACACTTATGAAGTCTCATGTTTTTCCTTTGGTTATTATTCATGTTTCTAATTGCATTCTTCAAATAATCAAGCAATAATCAATCAACCAGTATTATATGCAAGACTTTCCTCTAAAAACTCTGTTCACCTTGGTAAAGTTCCCATTACAAAGTTCCTATCCTCAGCAACTTTGTTCATTATACAATCATTTTGCAGTATAATAACACATCAGTAAATGTGATATATTCACAGTTCCAAAAAATTGTTTTCCAGACGTGCTGCTATTTCTTAGAAATTTTGTAGCCATGCAAACATTAGAAACATTAGCATTTGTACTCCAGATATAGGTAGCTGTACAGTGAGATAGTACAATATTTCAAGAATGATGTTTATTTACAACTTCTTAAATTTAGAAACTTTTTCTCTAATATGAACAAAGGCAGCAATGTACATCATTCCCTTCCTATATAATTTCATTTTATGGCAGCCTTCCCCAATGTCTTCTAGATAACAGTCGTAATGCCTAGCCAGCTTAAGTATTAGTCATGTTGTTTAGTAATTCTGTGAGGTTTTTGTTCAGCACATTTGAAGAAAAAGAGGTGACCTTAAAGAAGGATCCAGTAACAATGAAACAAGTTGGTGAGAAATGAAATTATATAGGCTTAGTCGTTAAGGCCCAAATATTTAGCATTTCTGGTACTTTTTGCTTGAGTAAGAAGCATAGTGTCATCATTTATTCATTAATTTTTGAGTGATACCAAAAAACACAAGTCTTATCTTAGCAATACATTATGATTCTGAACATATTCAGCTCTGACCACCTTCCTCACAGCCATAATAACGGTGGTGCTTTGATTTCAACATACATCATCAAATCCATGCAACACACTAACTTCTTTCTAAGTAAAATCTGATGATTCCCACATTTTCTTCTACCTCTTGAGAATCATCTAACTGCTTTAATTTATGATCAGATTACTAAAGCATATAGATAGGTCATATCTACAACTAACCCTTCCATTACAGATTTCTGATCCTTTCATGGAGGTAAGTACTTCTGAGAAAAGTGGAATAATGAGGTTATAAATTGAGTTTGAAGTTTCCCTAAGCTTATTTAAGGGCAGGTGGACTCCTAAATAAATTCAATAAGCTCAAAAATCTCTAAGCTTATTGGGGGGGGGGGGAGGTTTTTAAAAAATCAAACAAACTCTTGGCCATATAGCAAGGTAAGAAAACTTTCCTCTTAAAGTGTTATGAGATAAACTTTCACTAACATGGAATGTTAATGATGAAACTATTATATGTTTGCATATAATACAGTGCAATGATTTCCATATTTAATTTTCAGCAGGGAAAAAAGTGACAACACAATTCAGCTCTAGTGCTCTAGAAGGAATTAAGTAGCATTATTTGCATAAACAATTTATAATTTATAATAAAGATTTATCTTAATTTTATCTATAATTTAGTGAGACAAACTAACAAAATTAACATATAGTTAGGAAAATTTGAAACATGAATATAAAAGGAAAATACAAATAATAATTAATATTGAGTCTCTTGATACATTATCCAAATTATATTTTGAAGTAAGAAAATAAAACTTTGATTTTGTTTTAAATATTTTGATGTTTATTCAAAAAAATGCTAACAGAACCAGTAAAGTAATAGAAGAGCCAATACAATTTTATTCAAAGAAGTTACTATATATATATATAATGTTATGAAACAGAAACTCCCCTAGAGAAATTATATTGAAAACAGTTCTTTTCAAAATACTTTAGAAATAACTCTTCTAGGAAAAATTCTATATTTACAAATGGCAAGGAAACATTAGACCCATATGGAAAATTTATTGGAAATATATATATATATGAAAGCTTTCCACAAAAGAGGGATCCCAAACAATAGAAAGACAGAAGTTTTTATAAATTTTGAGGTTGAGAGGCAGGAAATTTTAAAAAGCTGGTTCATGAATATGTTTGAGCAAGTGAGATAAGTGTTTAAATAAAGGAAAATGCATTTTTTCTAATGTAAAGCAAAGCTATGATTTTGTAACAAGACAGCTGAGGTAAGGATTCCATTGTGAAGAGGATGCCATGTTGAGATAGTCAAGGGTACATGCTTGATGAGAATAAAATACCTGTGGTTTCTAATCTCCTGTTTTCTAGATGAACGCTTAGGTGAGGGCTTTTTTACTGTATTCCTAGTGATAGGAAGCAGAAACATGGCCATGTTATACAGTAGTCTGGACTGATCCAGTTTACATGTGCGAGTGGAGAGAGAGCAGGGACAGCAAAGGGAAATGAGGGGAGAGTCTATGGGGGGGAAGAGGCAAAGGAAATAGTGTATAGCTTTATTTTACATTTTTTTCTATCATAGTTGATATTCTTCCAGGAATTCAAGCAGCATACAATAGCAGACTATCTTCATTTTCTCCCCACAGTAATGAAACTGCAAAGTAGGTTAGATGTGTCTAGCCAGGTCATTCAACTGTGGCTGAAGGAAGATTTTATCTGGATCTACTCATCTAGTATAATATTACTTCTCACTAGCATTCAGAAACTAAAAAAAGGAAAGTAAACTTTCATCTGTGAAATAAATCTTTCAAATTAGATTACCTTAAAAATCCAATTTTTAAAAATGAAATTAAGGTAGCATCCTTAAAATCCTCTGCTAATTTCTGCATAGCAAAGAAAGCAGAGGTGGCTTTCTACCAGTTTGCACCAGTTTGGGTGAACTACTGGTGATAATTTAGCCTGGGTCACAGAACTGGCAGCGACCCAGGCTGGCCATGCCCCTGAACCAATTCCCCAGTCTCCACTGCCATTGCCAGCATGTTTTTTAGTAGTTTTTCATGTTCTTTGAGCACAGCACAGAACAATTTACAGTGAACTGTGCATGTGTGAAGCAAACCAGTACCAACACTGGTAGGAACCCACCCCTGAAAGAAAGCGTTTGAAAACATAGACTATTGTTAGTATTTTAAAATCATAATTCTGATCATTATTTTAACAGGCAGAGCACAACATCATTTCCAAATGATTCATATAAGAACCTGACATTATGAATAAAGGGGGGGGGGAGACACTACATGTCTTTAAGAAAACAAGCAATTATCTACCTGCTTTACATAGTATATTATAAGAGTTGTTTCTTTTTCAATATTCTGATGGAACTCATTTTTCACATTTCTAATATAATAAATATGCTGAGTTATTGTAGTTTAATAGTACAGATTGTATAATATTTATATCACTTGCTCTCTTTATTAAAAAGACAATGGTGTTGGAAGAGAAGGGGAAGAATAGCTGTGGATGTAGTTTATCAGTCTTAAAGTAGTATCCCTTTGTAGTTTATAGTGTGGGTTCATCTTTGAAGATCATTTATGGAAACCTGCTTTTCAATATTCAGCAAAGTGCAGTGACTAGATCCATTGTGACATGGAAAATGGCCAACTTCATTAACATATATTCAAAGAACAGTACAAAGTTTTCCACAAATACATATATTTTTGCAATATAAGAATAAATAGTCATAGAGAAGCCAAATGCTAGATGCCAGTATTTCGACTACTTTGAGGTGTCTTAGGTGCTCTTGGAGTTTATTTGTTTTCTTGCAGATGTTTAATTACTCTAACTAGGTAACATCATCAGTACTAGTAAAGAGTTGGTCAACTTCAAACCAACAATCAAGTAAGTGAAACCCCAATCAAGAAACTGTCGAAGAGCCATCAGTAAACAGCCCAACCAAAGAATTCCTAAGATCGCCCCCACCCACACAGACAGGCAAGGCAATGGAATATAAACTGACAGCAAACAGCACATATCACTAGCACAGATGATGTTACCTAGGATAACCTGGGTAATGAAACATCTGCAAGAAAACAAGCAAGCTTAGATAGTATCGAGGACCCTACATTTCAATCCTTAGCTACAAATATTCTCCTTCATTGGTTCAACTACTTTTTAATATGTACTTTTATATTTTGTATATATTCTTATAAAACTTAATTATACTAATATGACAAAATTTATCTGGACAAAATAGCAAATTATTCTTTATACAATCATTTAGCTATTTTTAATTTTAGCTGTGTATTTGATTTGAACTGAGAATTCTAACAACAAAACTCTTAAAATCAATTGGAGGTACTTTGATTCCCTGGAGTTCCCAGGAAGGGCAATAAGAAAAATCAGCAGCTTGTCATTGCTTAGCAGACTGAGGCAATGGATCCATTTGCAGCTGCATAAGATACTCTAATGTATTCCTGATATCAACAACCAGACGAGGGGTGGACAACTGTGTCCCTTTAACAGACTTAGCTCTAGATAGTTGAAAATGACAAACCAGAAGGAACTAGGGATGGAAATGACCAAAGACTTAATCACTCTATCAGATACTTCATCTAACAGTTATAAAAACTCTTGAAATCAAAAGTGAAGATATCTTGGGGAAGATCCCATGTAAACACTTAAAGCCAAAAGTAACTGACAGGGTGGGGATATTATTATCCTGCAACCAGCTTAGATGCTTAAAACAAATGGCCATTTCTCTCCCATAACAGTGTCTCCCTGACTTTAGAGAGTATGTCCTTTGAGTTCTTGCATGGCTCAGCAGCATTAGAGTCAAATGCAAGGAAACTGGAAACAGAGATTACAATATCAACTAAGGATGTCCCAACAGTCTCAACACAATCATCTCAACCTGCTGTCTCTATCAATTTCTAATATCATGATGGTTTCAACTTATGAAGAGGTTCATTAAATACTTGGAGGTTTTCAAGAAAAGATTGGACAATCATTTGTCTTGGATAATAGAAGGACTCCTGCCTCATGCAAGGAGCTGGAATTGGAATAGAAACTTCCAAGGTCCCTTCCAGCCCTTTGATGTTATATAAACCTGTACCAGGAATATAATATAGTCTCCACAATACAGATTCACACCATCATCATTTGAAGATTAATAAATCAGAAGCCCTGGTTCCAGAATCAGTCTCCCAGGAATCAGCAAAAGATACATTGGTGTTTCCTTTGCAGAAATCACAGGGAATAAGATATATGGGGCACTATTTTTCATTATCATGTATTAGCTGTTCTCATCTGCAGGTTCTATCCTGTCATCAAGTGTTAGATTCTATCTCATTGCTGAAGCTGCAAGGATTTCTAGAGAACCCTCCTTGTTTTACTTGGCAAGCAAAGTGATTCAGATTTCAAGTCCCATCCCAGTACTTTGCAAAATATCATCTATCTTGATGTATACTATTGCCATATAATCTTTCCCTGATCTCATGGAGCATGGCTTGTTAGTAAAAGATCAGACACTTCCTTTATTATACAGTTGTACAGTTATTATACAGAATTTGATAGATAAAATGGATCACTGCTTCAACTAATAAGAAGTGTGGCAGAGTAAGTGCTGGGATAGATCTGTTTGTCTCCACAGGTTACAAGCAGAAATTATTAATCTTTCTCTATGTGACCATTGAGCTATAGCAGTTCTAATTGAGTTAAATGCTACTTCTTCCTAATAACTACGTATTTATCTCCCCCACAATGTTTACATTTGGCAGTTAAGCAAATGTGACCTGAATTGAAGTATATTGATAATTCACTATCCATTTGCCCAGCAGCGTACCTCAATTATGATAGCAATTTGAGTTCCAGAATAAAACCTAAAAATAAGAGCCTATTTTTACAAGATCATAATTTTCTCCCTACAATGGAGAAAGGTTTATTTTCCTACACACCTCTCCACAAAGATGATTTACAACTTGGCAGGCTTTTGCTTAGCATATCTGGCAAACTGATTTAATTTATTCATTTCGAATGGAGTTAAAGCTCGCTAGTGAGGACATTTATCTTTTATCCATCTCTAAAATGACAAGTTTTGATTATTTGATGATGTTGTATGGGAAGTACATCCAGGCAATGATTACTTTCTATCATACTTTAGTTTTTTTCCAAGGGCTATTACTGTGCATGGTAAGAGTGTTCCAAATGGATATTGAGGTAGAGTACAGATTTGCATAGGATATAAATGATTGCACTGACTACCCTTATAGTTTAAGATGAACAAAATAGCTGGGCATATCCTGAAATAGGGATTTATATATTAAATTTGTTATCTCTCCATTAGCGAACTTTCAGGTGATGTGAATAAAGTATATTGTGTGTAACTATATTGCTCTGTCTCCAACCCAGCAGAATTTGATCAGATTCTTTGGATTGGAAGTAGTGACCATATTAGTATGGATATTTAGAACTTTATTCCAATGTTTATGTGTGTGTGCACACACAGAGAAAGAGACGTGGTAGAATCAAATGAGAGCAACCTCAGGAAAAGGAGCATGAGAAGCTGCAGAAATACCAGGGCCTGAAAGTGAAACTGGAAGAGGATGTAGAAAGTAAAAGCCAAAGTGATATCAGTGGTGGTAGGAGCATTTGGGGCTGTTAAGCTGGGAGAGTGACCTCAACAGATACAGGAATAACATCAGAGTTCTCTGTCCAGAAGAGTACAGTGTTAGGAACAGCTAAGATCCTATGGAGAACCTTCAAACACCTCTGGCAGAGGACCCAATATTGAAGAAGTCACATACCACCAAAAGGATGAAAAGGGACTTTTTAATTTTCCATATATTACAGTTGGTTGGATCTAGATTAACACTGCATTGAGTTTTATAGAATCCAAAAGGTAACATTCTTCTGGAAAAGGTTCCCAAGCATTTTTTTTTAAATCATCAAGACTTAATTTCTATAAAGAATTCTGCTTCTGTTGCTGCCTCTAAAGAAAGACCTCAGAATAAAATTGAAACCAATTAGCTGTTTATAAATTCATATATTTTATTCAATATATGCATTAAATTGTTCTAAGAGGAATTTTCCTCACAAAGACATAATAGAATTCTTTCCAGGGTGGAACATTGATACTCCTTGTTCCACAGACCTGTAAGATGATTTTTATTTCAAATGTTTATTCTAAATAATTTTGGAATTATCTTGATTGAAATGGTTTTCATAATATTTTTATGAGAGCCGTGGTGGCACAGTGGTTAGAATGCAGGCTAAACTGCCAGCCAGTTTGATTCTCACCAGCTCAAGTTTGACTCAGCCTTCTATCCTTCCGCGGCTGGTAAAATGTGAATCCAGATTGTTGTGGGCATTATGCTGACTCTGTAAACTGCTTAGAGATGGCTGTAAAGCAGTATATAAAGCTAAATGCTATTGCTAGTGTTATGATGCTATATTCTTCTGACAGCCCATTTTATACTCTGTTATTTTTATAGCTTTTTCCATTTATGACTATTATCTTTATAAACAGTTAGTCAGTTCATTGTATTTTACATATTTGATGGAAGCTACAGCTGAGCTCCCTATGGTACATATTGTTAACAGACAAAGCAAGAAATTGAGTTGACTTCTGCTGCTACAAATGGGGTACATATCCCCCACTTTGCAATACATGCTATTTATTAAGAAAAAGGGTGAAAAATCTCCCTGGATTGAAATTCTGGGTGCATAGTCATCTGTTTACAAACACCTTGTTCACCGTTACTCCCATTTCAGTATTTTCTTCCAAAGGAAGAGAGGAGGGGAAACTGTATTTCACCTATGTGGTTTTGGATTGCCTTTGGTTGCATCTATTTCAGCAGCCACTGAGGTACATTTGTGCAAGTTTAATGATGGATTTTCCATACCATGTATATTTTTCCTCAGTGAAAGGAAAATGAATAGTATAGGAAATGAAAGCATTTCTATAGTACTCCTATTATCTCCCCCACTGTAATAATAAAATCACATTGCAAACTGTCTTGGAATATGCATTTATCTGAGGTGATATATATATATATAGCCTAAATAAATCCATATTGTAGTAATTTGTTCAACTGCAGACTTTGATTTATGCCAGGCTGGCATGTCTTTTAGTCAAAAGTTAAATACACTTTTTCTTTCAAGCTGTATGATGTTATGATCAATTTATCTCTTGGGAGCCACTTAGATTTTAATATATTTATTAGTGGTTTTGGAACTGAAGGACACTGGATACAAAATAACAGTTTTAAAATATGTTACCAGTTCTCCAGCAAAATTCAATATATGTCACATGTTTTCAAAACAGAACCTGATTCTTATCAATCAAATAAAATTACATTGTGATGAATCGGGTTTTCATTGTTAAGAAATCTTGTGACTGTGTCTTCAACTATCAAACAAGAGCAGTTTCTCTAATTCAGGACAAGCAACAATGGAAAAAAGAGTATCCATAAATAGCTAAAGATAGTGTCAGCAAAAATTGATTCATTTTTTTCTAAGTTCTCAGAGTGAGAAGGAAAAGAGATATTTTGTGATTGACAACTTTGAGTTTTTCCTGAGCTCTCTAAATACGGTACTTGGAGCAAGAGGACTATTAAAGCTAATTTTGTAGAATTGCTCTTGAGTTTTGCTTTTTTTCTTGAAGTAATATGAAAGCTTTAAAAAAGTTAAGTTTGTGATATATATAAAAGGTCTTAGATCTTTCTTTAAAAGGACAGGTTATCCTCCTACTTTTGCCACTGTTTGTTCTACTTTTATCATGCATTTTTACATTATTGCAAATTGTGTGTTTGGTGCAAACTGAGCAGAAAAGTTGTACTATCCACCATTTCAATGCTATTAGTCTTTATTGTAACCATTATTTTTAGAAAATAGAAACATGCACATATGCGGTGCATCTGTCAACATGCTAACCAATTGGTTTTTAAATCTTCTCCCTTCTTCAAGTGATCCAAAACCATAACGCAGAATAGGTAAAACAAGTGTGTAAAAGAATCTAAGCTACTTTATTTTCTTCTTGTGTCTTTGTTTCCACTAAATAAAGCACTGTGAAATTGTCCTCTTCAACTGCAAAGTGGGCAAATTAAAAAAAGGACTATATTGTTTATTAGTTTTGAACTATTTGCTATACATCTAAGAAGTCCCAAATGTGTTGCTTGTCATTCATCAATCTAAATTGGTAAATTTGTTTCAACTGGATTGGATAATTCCAGTAAAGTGCACCATGCAAAAAAAATTTTACACAATTGAAAAGAATTTAAATAACTACTTCCTTCCTTTAACTACTTCCTTCACATCAGTTCTCATGTAAATATATATTTATCAGCAACTATGATGAAAACAGATGGGTTAACCTAGCTCAGGGTTGTCAAACTGGCAGCCCACGGGCCAGATGCTTCACGTGCAGGCCACACGCTCCGCAACTCCATGAATGGGGAAAAGGTCATAAAACATCACGTGACAGCAATGTGTTGCGGCGAGTTTGGTACCCGTGATCTAGCTTATTTCTTTTAAAGTCAGAACTGCTAAGTCAATATAAAGAGCAGCTGATTATATATTGAGCCTTCCATCGATTCCTTATTGTTCTTCATGTTTTTTTATTTGCATCAACTTTTTTGTTTTTTGTTTACATCAACTAAGCTGCCATTGCCATGCTACACTTTTTAATAATTCAGCTTGAAAAGCTGGGAGGAAATATTATTTGAGAAGCAATCAGCAAATTTCAAGGCTTAGATGAGATACATCTAAATTATTTTCCACTTACCACTTCAAAATATGAATCCTATTTGCCTATATATTTTATTTCTCAGCAAAAGTATTGTTTCTTGATAGAAACCAAGGTAGTCCACCATTTCATTTATTTATTTAAACACACACACATTTTATATGCACATATTCTATACACATATACCAAACTTAGATTTGCTTCTGTTCATTTTGGAAAAATAATTCCAGAAGTTGACTTCTCAATCTAAAAATCACTAATGAAATCCATATGTACATGAAAAAAATGGTAAATTATCAATACAACCACTCTATCCTTTTAGCACATGCCCTGTTGACATTTTTTTTAATCTTTCCTGAGGCTGGTGATTGGAACTGTTTTCTACAAGGGGGGGGGGGAGTCAGAGAGACAAAGGTAGGGGCCGTTTAACTCCATTTCATTTGAACGTTCCTGAAGCTGGTGATTGGAGCTGCTGGCTATAAGGGGGGAGTCAGAGAGACAAAGAGGATTAGATAGGAGCCCGGGTGCCTAACGGCACACGAATCATATATCTATAAACCAAAATAGCAATAATACATTCTGGATTAGTGTGCTTGAGGTTCTGATTTTATTTTATTTCAAAATGACCGGCTTAGTTCAATGTAATAGCTATTTTGCACCTGTCTTTCACAGTACTCTTCCCAAATTTGAATACTGTTCCCCTTTGTAAACAAATTACTAGTCTATATAGACAGATTACCTATCTAGAATCTCTAATCTGTGCTCTCCAAGCAGAAATTAGGTGCCCAATTTGGCCATTCCACACTATGGAGATGCAACGCTATCATCCCTCTGTACCGCAAAGATCCTGCAGGAGAAGAGCAATCTGGACAACCGTGGGATCTGGGAGGGTAAGAGCTGTGAACCATAAACACAAAACTTTTGCTGTGACCCAGCATAACAGATATAGCCCCCTTGCTGACCTTAATGGGGACACTAAAGAGACAGGTCAAGGTAGTTGTGATAATGATGGCTCAAATAAGCAGGGGATCATGGTCCAAAATGAAGAACTTTCTTTGGAAAGGCGAAATGGGGACCCAGGTATCACACATCAGTCGCACAAAAAAATCAAGGTATGTAAAAAGAGAAGTCACCTTCTGGTTGGTAATTCAATCATAAGGGATGTAAATTTAGGAAAGGATATGGAAGTTTTAAAAGAGGTCAGGTATCTGCCAGGTTCTACTGCCAGCAGAGACAAGAGGTGTATTCTTAAGATAGTCAAGAATGCAAGGAAGGACTGTGACGTTGATGCTATTATATATCTTGGCACAAATGATCTGCCCCCAAAAGATGTATTTTTTGTGAAGAATGATTTCCAGAGCCTGGGGTATGAACTTAGTAGGGTAGGTTGTAGGCTTATCTTTTCAGAGTTTTTACTTGTATATAAGGAACAAAAAGGGAAAGGACAGCGTGTAGTGGAGTTTAATGTGTGGCTAAAGAAGTGGCGTAAAAGGGAAGGCTTTGGCTTTATTATTTAGATGTCTGCAGCTGGTCCAATGAAAAACTGTACAAAAGAAATGGTTTGCACCCATCCAAGAAAGAGACTGATTTATTTGGCATTAAATTCACAGATTTTCTGGATAAACATTTAAACTGAACAGCGGGGACAGAGAATTAATTGATACAGAACATTTCTGTCCCCAGCAATCTAAAACTCATAGGGTTATCAGTGCATGTAACATAGATGATTGTGTGGGTAAGATTATCACTCCTGCTGTCAAGCAAAACCAAGCATTTAATAGTGAGTGCCATACCATGTGCATGAATCATACAAGTGGCAAGAAAATAGGGGTGATCAGGCATAACACAGGTTATGTAGACAGTAAATACAGGGTCAATCAAAATGGACTCAAATGTCTATACACCAATGCACAGAGTATGAGGAATAAACAGGGTGAATTAGAAATTCAAATGAGGGCAGATACGATATTGTTGCCATTACAGAAACTTGGTGGGATGAAACCCACAAATGGAACATTCAGCTAGAAGGATTTAAATTATTTAAAAGAAATAGACCAAATAAAAGAGGAGGTGGAGTTGCATTATATATATAAGAAATAACTACATATCTACAGAAATAGAGCACAACAATGATGAGAGCTATCTTGAATGCATTTGGGTCAATATTAAAGGTTGGGGGGGGGAATGACATTGCCATAGGTCTATACTACAGGCCACCCAACCAAGCAGAGGAAGTAGATGAACTTTTTGCTAGACAGCTAACTAAGATACACCACAATAGTAATGGGGGCTTTTAACTACCCCGACATCAACTGGGAAACAAACTCTGCACCAAGTGGAAGATCCAACAGGTTCCTAACGAACCTAGGAGACAACTTTGTTTCCCAAAACGTAGAGAAGGGAACAAGGGGATCGCCCATATTAGACTTAATTCTCACTAACAGAGAGGAAATGATAGAAGGTGTTGAAGCCACAGGAACCCTGAAGGCAAGTGACCATGCAATATTGGAATTCAGCATTATGCAAACACAAGTAGTAGAACAAAAACTAGAGTCTTGGATTTTAAGAGAGTTAATTTCAATAAACTTAGAGCTTGGGAAGAATTCCATGGATGAGAATCCTCAAGGGGAAAACAACTCAAGAAGCTTGGGAAATTTTGAAAAATGAGATTACAAAAGCTCAGTCTAGCACAATACAAATGAAGAAGAAAAATAACAGATCCCAAAAGAAACCAGTATGGCTGCATAAAGAACTCTCTGACAAATTGAAAGACAAAAAAGTTAAGTATAAAAAGTGGAAAGAGGGGGACATAATTAAGGCAGAATATCAGCAAATAGCCCGAGCCTGTAAAGAAGTAAGGAAAGCTAAGGCTCACAATGAAGAAAGGCTTGCCACAAAAGTAAAAAATAACAAAAAAAAGCTTCTTCTAACATGTTAAAAACAAGAAAGGGGTTAAGGAAACAATTGGTCCATTGCTGGGAGAAAGTGGCAAGAAGGTGACAAGCAACAGGGAGAAAGCAGAACTATTTAACTAATTTTTTTGCATCTGTCTTTACACAAAGGGATAAAAGTCCAACCTATCAAAAACAGCACCACAAAAATCAGATTAGGAACACAAAATGAAATAGGGAAGAAAATGGTAAGTGAGCACCTGTCTACCCTAGATGAGTTCAAATCACGAGGACCAGACGGATTATACCCCAGGGTTCTGAAGGAACTGGCAGATGAGGTCTCAGAACCACTGAACTATATCTTTCAGAGATCCTGGAGCACCGGGGAACTACCAGAGGACTGGAAAAGAGCTGATGTGGTTCCCATCTTCAAAAAAGGAAAAAAAATAGATCCAGGAAACTATAGACCTACCAGCCTAACCTCAATACCAGGAAAGATTCTGGAAAAGATAATCAAGCAACGAATTAGCGAACACCTAGAAGTAAACAAAGTAATAGCCAAAAGCCAACATGGGTTTGTTAAAAACAGATCATGCCAGACTAATCTTATTGCATTCTTTGACAAAGTGACAAAATTAGTGGACCAGAGGAATGCCATCGATATAATTTACTTGGACTTCAGTAAGGCATTTGATAAGGTAGACCATAACCTACTACTAGATAAAGTAGAAGAATGTGGGTTGGACAGCATCACCACCAGATGGATTTGTAACTGACTGACCAACCTCACTCAACATGTAGTCTTCAATGGAACTGCATCTACATGAAGGGAAGTATGCAGTGGAGTACCCCAAGGCTCCGGTTTAGGCCCAGTACTCTTCAACATCTTCATCAATGATTTGGATGAGGGAATAAATGGGGAACTCATCAAATTTGCAGATGACACCAAGCTGGCAAGAATAGTCAACACTCCAGAAGACAGGCTTAAGATACAGAAAGATCTTGACAAACTTGAACATTGGGCACTATCTAATAAAATGAAATTCAATGGTGAAAAGAGTTCTTACATTTAGGCAAGAAAAACGAAATGCACAGGTACAATATGGGTGGTACCTTGCTCAATAATAGTAACTGTGAGAGGGATCTTGGAGTCCTAGATGACAACCATTTAAATATGAGGCAGCAGTGTGCAGCAGTTGCCAAAAAAGCCAACACAGTTCTAGGCTACATAAACAGAGGGGAAAAATCAAGATCACGTGAAATGTTAATACCACTTTATAATGCCTTGGTAAGGCCACACTTGGAATACTGCATTCAGTTTTGGTCGCCACGATGTAGAAAAGATGTGGAGACTCTAGAAAGAGTGCAGAGAAGAGCAACAAAGATGATTAGGGGACTGGAGACTAAAATATATGAAGAACAGTTGCAGGAACTGGGTATGTCTAGTTTAATGAAAAGAAGGACTAGGGGAGACATGATAGCAGTGTTCCAATATCTCAGAGGTTGCCACAAAGAAGAGGGAGTCAAACTATTCTCCAAGGCACCTGAGGGTAGAACAAGAAGCAATGGGTGGAAACTAATCAAGGAGAAAAGCAACTTAGAACTGAGGAGAAATTTCCTGACAATTAGAACAATTAATCTGTGGAACAACTTGCCTCCAGAAGTTGTGAATGCCCCAACACTGGAAGTCTTTAAGAAGATGTTGGATAGCCATTTGTCTGAAACGGTATAAGGTTTCCTGCCTAGGCAGGGGGTTGGACTAGAAGACCTCCAAGGTCCCTTCCAACTCTGCTACTATATTGTATTGTATTGACATGCCTGTTCACTCAATTTCTAATAAAAAAAAAGGAACATAATAAAATATGCAAGTAAATCCCATCCCTTTTATCTTGCAATTTTGCACTTATGAAATGATATAACAATCAAAGCATGTTCTCTGGTAAAGTATTGACATAATCGAAGTGAAATGAATATATAATTTATGAACTTATGTTAAGAATCCTAAAATCAAAACCAAATAGGTTATAGGACATGTATTACAAAAAAAACCCGAGTAAAAATGATGAGTACACTTTCCTGGCTGGTCAAGACTTTGCAAAAGGTCGCATGTTCTTGGATCCATGTAGCGTTTTTGAGTAAAAGGGTGCTTCACTGGCTTTGAGAGTGGTGAGGTTTTGCCCAGAAACCAATCTTCTTAACTTCAAAGTATCTTGCAGAAAAGTTCTATTAGTGTGGATTCAAGAAAAGACATAATACTAAGACAACATTGGACGTACTTTTTGATAATCTATGATAGGCTGAGGATGGGAGAATTATATTACTCCTGGATTTCCTTTATTTCTTAGAAGCCTTTTGATACTATCACCATGGTGTCCTTCTTCATTAGGTCAAGGATTGGGAGTGAGAGGTACAATGGTTATGGACATCAGTGTTTTTCTTTTTCCATGGTCAGAGGGAAGGATGTCATTTGTCAGCATCTTCAGTATTATCATCATCTGTATTATCAGTATATCTTGCTGGATGAGAAGCTATTTTCCCCTGAAACAATTGCATATATTCTCCAAAGTGAAGAGTGATGTATTAAACAAAACCATGTGCAAGTTCTCTCATGTTTCCCTTTGTCTTCATTAAGTTGACCACCAATTTTTATAAAGACAGCTGTCGATGGAATGTTATCCTCAGCATAAGCTGTAAAGATTATTGAAGGATCTTTTTCTTCTCACACTATTCTTCAGAAAAAAAGCTGGTTGGTGCAAAAGCCAAGCTAGGAGAAATACTGCCATTTGCCCTACTAGTTCACCCACTCAATTGATCAATCTTCCCAGAACCTTCTCTCCAGCTCTCTTCAGCTAGTTCTCCAGTGCACCACTAACCCAATTGCTCCAATGCGCCATCCAATCTTCCTTAGTATCTTGTATTTCTCCCTTCAACATAAGTGCCTGATCTTTCCATAGAACTACAGATCCACCAGATCTTTTTTTCCTTCTCTGGAATTTAAATACGAAGCATGCCCATAACCATATCCGTTTTTAGCAGACCATAATGACTACTGTCAAACTGCTTCTCCAAGTAATGACTATATCATTTCATTCAAGTGCTATCCAGATGACCATTTTAATTTTAAAAGAAAAATGTATCTACTAAATTGAGATCCATTAAAGTGATGTACTGAAATACATTCTAACATTCCTAGTTGAAGCAGAGTACAATGAAGTTATTATGTTAAAAAGGAATAATGGACCAGGTTGAAAATCACTGTCAGCCCTAAAAGGTTCCGGTGACATTGAACCAAACAGTATTTCTCAAGTTTTTGTTGGGAGAAAAACTGGAAGAGGGAGCTCTTTGTAATCATCTTTGTGTTTTTGGAGACAAGGCAAGATTTATATCTGATACAATAAAAATCAATATTCCAATTTGACTTGTGCATCCTTTATTCTTTCATTATATTTGATCAAAGGCTTTTATTGTTCAAAGTTTTATTATAGTGTAATAATGACATTTCAATGTATTTTATTATGCACTGAATTGGAGGTGCAATAGCATTTCAAAAAAGAACTGGGGTATTAATTTGGGGGAAAAGGAAGAACTTGGTGATACAGATTATTCTCACTATATAAGAACTGCAGCTGCAAAATGGTTCTGTTCCAGTATCTAAAATAACCCTAATCATTCTTGGATGCCTATTAATATACAGCTGCCAACCAAGCCACAAAGTGATAATAATGATGTCCTTTCCTTCTAACATCTCTGAATATAAAATTCCATCTAATTTGCATGTATAAGCATAGAATATTAACATTACTTTCCCCTGTACTTGGGGTGAGAGTTCTTTTTTTATATGTAAAATGAAACAACATCAAAGAATTATATCCATGAAAATGTTTAGAAGGAAGGAGGGAGGGAGGAGCTAATTGATGCTTTTAGAAGTATTTTTAAAGCAATGATATTAAAAAACACAAGAAGATTCTTAATCTAAGATTTTTCTTGTTAAACTAGTTAAACTAGTTCAGAAACCATACTCTTCAAACTTCTACAATAATAGTGATTCATAAATTATCGGGGGGGGGAAATGTTTACAGCATTGCCTCATCTGATTTTATAAACTTAGAATAAAGATACTTAGCTCAATGATACAGTAACAATCCACGTTTATTTCTATCCATGTAAGAAATAAAATTTTAACACTCAGTTACACACATGATTGTGCAAGAACTGCTTGTTAAATCTTATAATGACCAAAATATATAATATCCATAATTCTTCTTAGGAAAATTAGGACTGCACTCTATGCCACTTTGAACTTCTTAATGAAAAAGTAATAAAAGCATTTATTAAAGACATAAATAAGTCTTGGTTAGTTGAAATTGAATAAATAATAAATAATTATGAATTTCAAGCTCTGCTGTATTTCTACGTAGCTGAACACATTACCCACATGAAATCTGAAAAAGTCAGAATTACAAGTAGTCCTCAAATTACCACAACAGTTGAGCCCAAAATTGAGTTTTGCCCAATTTTACAATCTTTTTTGCCATACTTATTAAGTGAATCATGCAGTCGTTAAGTAAATCTGGCTTCCCCCATTGACTTTGCTTGTTGGAAGATTACAAATTTACAAAATTGATCACATGTCCCTGGGATACTGCAACTGTCATAAACACATGCCAGTTGCCATATGCCCAAATTTTGATCCCATGACCATGGCCATGCTGCAAGTTGTAAGCGGGAAAATCAGTCCTAAGTCACTTTTTCAGTGCCATTATAACTTCAAATTGATACTAAATGAATGGTTGCCCCAAAGGTGGTTTTTCAAGTGGCAACTGGACATTCTGGTTTTTCTTTGGAGAAATTTTGGACAGAATGGACCGCTGGTTTAAGAGAGAGGTTAAAGAGGCTATCTGTATCAAAATTGAACAGCCCTCTCTTAACAGAGAGGGAGGGATGTGACATCATCTATCTCCAATCTACAACACAGTCCTTTCAACAGTTTCAAGAAGGCTCCACACCCATTTGCACCACTCAGGTGACCCTGAGGACACACATAAACCTCCAAGTGGCCTCAATGACTCTCTAAAAGAATGCAAATGACCAGCTGTCTGCAAGGAGTATAAATCCTTCCATTCCCCACCATCCAGTCAAGAACTGAAGAAGCTTCTTGGATAAGAATCAAAATGTCTTCAAAGAAAAACCAGAAAGTCCAGTTGCCTCTTGAAAAAGCACCTTTGGGACAACAATGACCTCAACTACTGAGAATCTCCATAGACAATGGGGGAAATTGTTTTCATAAAGGGAAAAGAGACACAGTATTAACAAAACTGAATAAACATAAATAAATAGATTGGGAAGGGGTGGGAGAGAAACATCTAGGAAGCATGGCAAAATAGTCATGTTGTTACACTACTTGAATGACCTACGTATATCCGATATTCAAGACTGAGCCTAAGTTTGGAAACTATATTTTAGAATGCTGACAATGATTGCTTCCTGCTGGTCTCTGGTTAACACATTTATCCTGTTTCTTAAAGGTTTATATACAACTGCCTTATCAGTGCATTGGGGTGTCACAACTGTGTCCAAAGAATCTTCTGATAAAAGAATGTGATGCATCTTCAGGATCAGGATTCACAGGATACGGGGGAATCAGTGTCACCCCTCAGGAATTAACTGAAGATAATTTTTTTCTCCTGAAGAAAAAATAATTAGAGGTGAAGAACTGCTAGAAACTATGTCCCTTCTCAGTCCTATAGAGCAGAAACAATTCAGGGTGCAAAAACTGGAATGTAATGAGGCTAACGACTGACAAAGCAAGACTATCCTGGCTGATTTGTTAAGCAGTACCTGCGAGAGATGCCCTACTTAGCAAATATAATCAAATGGGACACACTGGCTGCTGTGTATCTTCCTGGATCTCAATTAAACTAGTAGGACCTAAAAAACCTAATAGATTTGGGGTTTATTCTGCTTTTGTTTGGTTATAAGAATGCCTCCAATTAGAGGCCAGAAAGCTAACAAATATGGAATTTGTTTCATTAAAACTCACAAGAAGAATCTGCATTTTAAGAATCTAAAAAATTGGTAGGATAGCTACAAAAGTAAAATTATTCTCTCTAGAGTATCATGGTGAATTTTAGTTTTTACCAGGCAAATGAATGTATCTATGATCCAGTTAACATGCAAAAGATTTCTGCAATAATAATAAAAGCCTCTAATATAATTTCAGTTTACCAATTAAGACCAATACAAAAATTTTTTTTTGTTGTCTAGGCATAGTTTTTTGCTCCACCCATTTGATATATAAAACAACTTAGTACTTAATATAGGAAGTACAGTCTACTTAAATCTAATAATGTAACTTAGTAACAATCACAAACATCACATTTAAAAAAGAGGGGAGGCAGACTTTTCATTGGGTAGATATATAAAGCATGGGACAGGAAAAATAGAAATAGAATCTCCTGCAAATCTCTTTATTAAATCCAAACACATGCACTATAGGAAAATGATACAATTAAAAGAGTATCATTTTTTTTAAATCAGTAAATAGCCATGAGCTAGGGTTGAAAATTTTGTTACAGGAAAGCTGATTCAGCAGAATGCAATGGAGTGGGCAATGTATGCCTAGAATTTGAAACATACCTCCCAGAAGTCATCTGAGTTGACATGCATTTGCCAGGCTGAAAGCCAACAACCAATCAGATGATAAGCTGTCTTGAATTTTCTTAATATATTGCTGTATACCGTAGAATGTTAGTACATGAAGAAAATCTCCAGCTTTCGGTCTGACATACAAGTGATTGGCAAAGATGCTTTTCCATGATGAAACGTTAACATCTCTGAATCATCAGCTGCAATCTGAAAATATCTCTATATAATGTATATTAAATTATTGAAAAGGTGATCACTGTTAACTTAGATGGCTTAGAAAAGTATTAATACATTTTCACAAGAGGAAGATGAGATTATCCATAATTATTATTAGCATGACAGGAAAATACAACTTAAGTATTCTAAAGCAACTTTTTCTATATCCCGTTTAGTGTAATATTAATACAGTGTCAGGGGTTTTCAATTCTATTGTATAGAATGTGAAGGATATTGTTTTTGTTTTATTTTTATAGTTTTCTTATGTATGATGTACACTGAAGACGGCATTTAATTTTGTTGTATGCGGTGCAATGACAATCAACTTGTTACTTACAAAAGGACAAACAATATAGAGAATCTATAAGCCTGATGTAAGCAGAAGATTATGTCCTGAATGTCTTGCTAAAAATAAATTGAGGGTAATTGTGGATAGATCCGTAGCTTGCAATGCAAGGCAAAGATGCTACTAGACATAAAAAAAGAAAACAAAAGCTGTAATGCAAGAGATGTTCAGCAAACAAAAAAGACCTAATCAACCACAGCACTCTCATGTGAACATTTACAAAGCCAAATCTGCACCTCAGAACTCCAAATTCTAAGAAGAATTGTTTTTGGTGTTAGTGCTCATATTCAAAAAGTAATAGGCTGTACAGTTTCAGTTTTATTAACACATGAGGAAGACAAGATATTAAACTAGGCTTAGCCTGAATTAGCTAACTCTGTTCTTTTTTTTTTTAAATGGCGCAGAAGATTATCAGTTGAAAACTTGTTTTTCAAGCATTCCTTATTCAAGAAATCCTTTCTTTAAGACATATGGTAAAGAATTTTAAGAGTAATCGGATGACATTTTACTGCGGACAATGTGGTACATATTACAACACAACATTTTCTGAAACAGAGCTTTATAGGGAAACTTAACTCTACCTCCAAAAAACTAAATTGCATGACCAAAAAGCTACACTGAAGGACTCCCATCAACCTTATTTCAACTGACAGTGCCCTCTTAGGTTAATAAGAAAAAAAATCACAATGCATAGGATGACTAGTACAGGTTGGCTGCCTAAATTACTTTCCCTAATAACTGCTGGCCTAAGAAACAGACTATGCTTCTCATTTTCGGTATAAACGCAACTGACCAGAGGCTAAATTATGTTGTATTAGTTAAAAATACATTGTATTTTCATTTACAATAAATTTCAGACAGACAATAACAGAATGACACAGTTGGAAGGGACCTTGGACTCAGTGGTGGGATTTAATTTTTTTTACTACCGGTTCTGTGGGCGTGGCTTTGTGGGCGTGGCATGGTTTGGTGGGTGTGGCTTGGTGGGCATGACAGGGGAAGGATACTATAAAATCTCCATTCCCACCCCACTCCAGCGGAAGGTTACTGCAAAATCCCCATTTCCTCCCAATCAGCTGGGATTTGGGAGGCAGAGAATAGATGGAGGCAAGGCCAGTCAGAGATGGTGTTTACTGGTTCTCCAAACTACTCAAAATTTCCACTACCGGTTCTCCAGAATTGGTCAGAACCTGCTGAATACCACCTCTGCTTGGAGGTCTTCTAGTCCAATCCCCTGCTCAGGCAGAAAGCCCTGCCTATACCATTTCAGACAAATAGTTGTCCAATCTCATCCCAATGTTGGAGCATTCACAACTTCTGGAGGCAAATTGTTCCACTAATTAATTGTTCTGTCAGGAAATTTCTCCTTAGTCCTAGGTTGCTTCTCCCCTTGATTAGTTTCCATCCATTGCTTCTTGTCCTGCCTTCAAGTGCTTTGAAGAATAGGTTCTCCTTTTCCTTGTGGCAACCCTTTAGATTTTGAAACACTGCTTTAATGTCACCTCTAGTCCTTCTTTTCATTAAACTAGACATACCGAACTCCAGCAACTGTTGTTTATATATATATTTAGCCATCAGTCCCTTAATCATCTTTGTTGCTGTTCTCTGCACTCTTTCGAGAGTCTCAACATCTTTTTTATATTGTGGCAATCAAAACCGAATGCAGTATTCAAAGTGTGGTCTTACCAAGGCATTATAAAGTGATACTAACACTTTACGTGATCTTGATTCTATCCCTCTGTTAATGCAGCCTAGAACTGTGTTGGCATTTTTGGCAGCTGCTGCACACTGCTGGATCATATTTACGGTAAGTGATTGTCGCCTAGGCCTCCAAGTTCACTCTCAAAGTTACTACAATTGAGCCAGATACCACCTATACTACGCCTGTGCATTTGGTTTTTCTTGCCTAAATGTAGAATCTTACTTTTTTCACCATTGAAATTATTTTGTTAGAGAGGGCCCAATATTCAAGTCTGTCAAGATCTTTCGGTATCTTGGTTTGGTTTGGTTTATTGGATTTATATGCCTTTATTGGATCTTAAGCCTATCTTCTGGAGAATTCCAGATACATCTTTCTGAAATAAAAAAAAATCCACTATCTATGGTCCAGCCAGAGTCACCTTACAGCAGTGAGGGCGAACCTTTTTGTAAATGTGTGCCAAAATTGTGCGTGCCCCACACTCACAATGCACTGCACCCTGCCCACCTGCGCATGAGCATGCGGCCCCCCACATGCATCACACACACACACACACACACACACACACACACACACCGAAGTGGGAGATTTCGCCCTCCCCAGGCTTCAGGAAAGACTCCAGAGCCTCTGGAGGGTGAAAAATAGCTCCGGGCCAACTGGAAGTTCAGAAATCATCCATTTTTTGAATTTCTGGTTAGTCCATTGGGCCAGTTTTTTACCCTCCCCAGGCTCCGGAGCCTTTCCTGAAGCCTGAGAAGAGCAAAAGCAGCCTTCCCTGGCCCTCCAGAAGGTGAAAATCAACTGGCTGGTGCACGCATGCACACTGGAGCTCGCGTGCCAGCAGATATGGCTCGGCGTGCCACCTGTGGCACGTGTGCCATAAGTTCGCCATCACAGCCTTACCGAGTGAACAACAATTTTTATGAACAGCATAAAAAATTAATAAAATAAATGGTCTCATAAAACTCTTAAAGTCCTTTTTGATGGACTCTTATAATGTGCAACTTCAGACTGTAGAGTTGATTTCATGAAGCTTTAATTCACAAGAAGCACAAACTTAAACAGGAACTTGCCTTGAAGCAATGCGTTTAGATGTGTGAATCCAAAGTGCTTTGAAGCCTTGTCAAGTGCTTCAGGCATTCAGTGGTTTCTCAGAATTTGGGGGGCTTTTTTCAGGCAATACAATCTAACGTTGCAATCAATTCCATATAGAATAAACTTGGAGAGTGCAACAGCCTTTTCTTTTACATGAGATGAGAAGCTAGCCAATCTGACATCACGTCTCTATCTATTCCTTCTTGGGAGTAGAAAGGGTAGCAGTACTTTCTCCTTTCATTTTCTCAGGTTATAAATGTGCTTTTATTTTTGTTAGCCTCTTTCTCAGTGACTTTCATCTCATGGCATTGTATCTTGATTAATATTATCTGGAGTGTAATTTGTATGTATTTGTGAATATTCATAGTTTGTACATATACTGTATGAATGTGGTCCCCAATCCATATAGTTTTTCAGATATCATACCCCCTGGATAGCTCAGTCCACTGCTGTACATTCATTCAGAATCCACATTTCTTTAAACTGAATCCATTTTTTTCATATCTATGTCTTGCATTATAGAATGAGGGGACCATATCTTTATCTTCCTCTGGGTGATATCCATTCATATATTCAAAAGTGATACTATGTCCCTGATATTTTCATATTCTAAAAGATAAATATTTCCAATTCCTTCCATCTTTCTTCAATTTTTTTTTGTTTTTGGTATCCTCCTTGTTGGTCACTGAAACCATTCCAGTTTCTTCTTAAAGTGAATTGGCCAGAACTAGATGCTATTTTGTCAAAAATAGAATTAAATAGTGATTCAGAAACTATATTTCTTAAAGTAATCTAAATGTATATTGCCTTTCTGCTGCCACAAGATCCTATCAATTCATGTTTAGTTGAACATACTTAGCTTTATTACAGGCTCAAATTAGCAATGATTTTTTCAACATCATATGAAAATCACGGTTGGGAGTTTTAACCAACCTCCCAAAATATAATATTCTGAATTTACATAAAATATAAACATTTTAAATAAATTACATATAGTTAAATGTTGTGGCCCAACAGCGGCTGGCTGAGCTGTTGGTGGAATCTGACAGCGATGAACACTATGGGACTGCCCTGGAGGCTGAGGAAGACTCTGGGGGTGTGTTCGGAGTCAGAGCCTAGAGAGGCCTGTTGGCCACCAGATAGCATCTGAGTCAGGGAGCAGTGAGGAAGAACAGAGGGAGGCTGTCCCTGACGTACGTATGCGTAGGGCTGAGAGGAGGATGGAGCAGCTTTGGAAAAAGGCTCACAGAAGGAAATAGGAACAGTTGGCTACTGATTGGCCCCTCCTGGAGAGCTTACAGGTGGGGCGATGGGAGGGGAATTTTGCAGGAAACAACAGTTTACTACTAAGGCGTAGTGAAAGATTGGCAGAATTTCGTGAGTTCCAGACTTGTTTTCATAGAGATAATTTTCTGGGCTCCTAGCTCCTAGCTTATCTCCCTCCTTAGTTGTGGCAGACAGCCAAGTCTGCATCAGTATATATTAGAGGCTTGGGACAGAACAGTTAAATATACATATACATATCCTCCATGTACAGTAAATATATGCACATATTTCCTAATATAGGCAAGTGAATATCAGTATATAATTGCCAATATTTAGTTGATATAAAAATGAAGTGAGTGACTCAATAGATCATCTCTTCCATTACTGCTTTTTACAACTTTCTAGAAAAGAATCAGGTATCTTTTATGTCTAATCTATTGTGATTAAGGTTTAATTAGATATAAGGAAACTGAAGTGAAAATAACAGTAATACTTTTTCTAATAATACAATTATTGTTCGAGAATTATATTTAAAACAAAACTGCAATTCACATATTCCAACCTTACATTACTGATAATGTATTAAAATTGCAATAATTGTCATTTTAAAATATGTACAAATTGAATAAAAGCTTTGTATTAAATTAAAATAAAATCTTACATATATAAAAGAAGATATGGGCTAGTTGACATTTTAGTATGGATTTTCAATTGCTTCTATTTGCAATATTAATTTTCAAATGAAATATCCTTTAAAATGGTCAAATATACATCTACACAACAATCTACAATAAATAATAGAGTATTTTTCTTACCCTTGTTTCCCCCAAAATAAGACCCAATCTTATATTTCTGGGAGCTCCAATATAAGCACTAGGGCTTATTTTCAGGGGTGTCTTGTTTTTTTCATTCAGAAAGCAGCAAGGATGGGGGCTGATAGGAATGGTGGCGCTGCTAAACTGGGCCAGCCCTCTCCATCCCATCTGCTTGCCTGCAGCCACAACGGGCCAAGCTCTCAGTGGTCCCCGGCCTCCATCCACCCGCCCTACCTGCTGGTCCTGCTGCTGCTGAGACACTGGAGCTTGAGTCTTGCTCAGGCTGCTGCTATGATGAGGCAGAAGGCAATGCAGTGCATTGGGATTGACTTCCCCCCTCTGCTGCTGGCCAGTTGCTGGGCCTACTACACCTGCTGCTGCTAGCCTCACAGGGACTCTTTGCCC
This sequence comes from Thamnophis elegans, assembly GCF_009769535.1. Classification (NCBI taxonomy): domain Eukaryota; kingdom Metazoa; phylum Chordata; class Lepidosauria; order Squamata; family Natricidae; genus Thamnophis; species Thamnophis elegans. The sequence goes on along the minus strand of NC_045547.1, from coordinate 45,546,961 downwards.
GCTTGGCCACGCTGTTCTCGGATGCCCTGCTGGTCTGGCTCCATCCTGGCATGGGGCATGTTGGCCTAGATCTAGGATCTCCAGAGCACCTTCCTCACTGCTGGCCTGCTAGGGCCCCTTTGCCAGCGTTCACCAGTGGAGCCGGACCACATCATTCACCATCACCCTCAGACTGCTGAGCACCAAATGCAAACCTATTATGAAATGGTGGCACTGGGCTTCGGACAGAGCTCAATGCTCTTCAGGCCTTTATCTCTCCTGAGTCTGCTCTGCTGATGTCAGCTGGCCAGCAGGGTGGCCAAGAGCAGCACAGGCAGGAGGGTGAAAAGCCCATTTGGCCACCAGCAGTAGGTGCAGCAGGCCCAGCAGCCGGGCAGAGACACGGCAGGGCGCAATCCTGATGCACCATTCAGCCTTCTGCCTCATCATACCAGTAGCAGCAGTCTGAGCAAGACCCAAGCGCCAGGCCTGAAAGAGTGCAAACCATAGTCACCACTTGCTCCAGAGCCATACAGTGATCTGCAAAAGAGAGGGGCCCTTGACATTGAGGTTGCCTGGTGCCACATGCAGGGCCAGGGCTCATGAGAATGCACCAGAAATTCCTCCAGGGGCCCAGAAAGAATGAGAGTCAACTTCTGGCCCTTGCTGACTCAGCCAATCCATGGAGCTATGATTAAGGGGCTGAGTCAGCTCCAGGCCGAGCTCAGTGGAGCACTTTATCCATATTGCTGGTCCCACTACTACACGGAGTTGTGCTGCATGTACATGCGGAGATTGGCGCTAAGACCTGGCCGCTAGAGTCACACTGGCCGGGAAGGGAAGGAAACACCATGCTAAGCGCCAACTCAGGGATCGCTGCCCATATTTGTGAGGGGACATGTAGTTAGGAAGGTAGTTGTTGGCTGTTCTGAGCCCAGAGGGCAGAGTTGAGGAATAAATTTTCTCTTATAACTTCATCATCCCGCCCCCCCCTGGTTGGGGGGGGGAATTACTGCTTCAACTCAGGCCTTCAATTTATGTGGGCTTCTGAATCGGTATAACCAGAAGCAACATAGAACTCCCTCCCTTTAGTTACTTTTTTTGCAGTGCTTTATTTTCTGCCCTTGGGTCTGTGATTTATACATGTTGGCTTGCCCACTTCATCCCACTGTTTCTCTGTTTGCCCACAGCTGCTGCCAGATACTCTGTGCCTCCTATGCTGCCCATGCCCACCTCTGCCCTCGGGCTGATGACTTTCTTTACTAGGGCTTATTTTGGGGGTAGGCTGCATGTATCAAAATCATGCTAGGGGTTGTTTTTGGTATAGGTCTTACTTTCAGGGAAAACCAGTAACTGTCTCTGATTTACTTACAGATAATTTTAGAATATATTTATTGTAGTATCAACTTTTACTCCCCAAAAATGTAGGCAATATATATACTGCTAGTTTTTCTATACCACCCTACACAAAATACTTCCCCTGCCACTTCCATATCAGCTAATACATTTATAACTGAACATATACACCCAGCTAATCCAGGAACCAAACATATCAATATTATACCAATAGCAAAGTCTAACCACAGTACCAATAACTTTTAACTGATATTATATTTGCTAGCCTAGTAAATAATTATTATGCATTAAGGGAAAAGTATGCTAGAAGGAACTCTAAATAAGTTATAACTATTAACTTATCCTGTTTTTATAGGCTGCTACAATTTAGCAAACTATAAACTAGTAATTCCATAAAAATGAAATCATAAAAATCAAACCCCAAGCATCCAGTAATAGCATTCAATTCTTTAAATTAAAATTTCTGAAAAACAATTCAATCTTTACTTCTATTCTAAACAATAAAGGATTACATGAACAGCAATAGAAAACAGGACAGAAAGTTGGATTGCTAACATATTTTTCCCCTAGGACTGTTAACAATCACCATATTTCATGAATGAAAACCCATAACAGATTTCACTCCTCTAAAATAGGATTACTAGTTTTCTGGGCAAATGACTATACAATATGGCTAGTATTCGGTGTGGGAATATAGGTTTCATATAGAAAAATGTCAGGAATAGCAACTGAACATAGTAACCATACAACGTAATAATTTATCTACCACATGAGTGGAATTCATATATTCTAATATTACTATTACCACAAAATTAAGAGGAATACAAAAGTCATTCAGTCTGCTTGAAAGGTGGAATTGGGAGCTATAAAATTAGCCTGGCCTGCTTTGGATCATTATCTGAAATAAGAAATTGGCCTGCAAAATTTGTTCTCACATAATTTTCCTTTCATAAAACACAAGCGAGTGTAAATGTTTTGTGGTTAACGGAATGGGATGAAATTTGCAAAACCTAGAAGGGTGTGAAAGAATGAAATAATTTAAATATTGCTTTCTAAAAGAACATTTATCAAAGAAGAAGCATTAAACTGATTTTCCAGTATTGTAGAAAGAGTTATGAATTAAGACTTTTGCAGCAATTAGATTCATTCAAAATTTCTAAATATCACATATGCCTAAGGTTGATTTGGTAGTTAATGTTTACACCAGAAATATCATTTAAACGAGAATAAATCATTAAATATTCCCACCATCTACAGACAGAGCTGTAGGCAGGCAACCTTTAGCCTATAGTTATTTTTCTCTATATGACTAGAAAAAGGTAAATGCAACCAGAAGACTGTTTAAAATGCAGATGTTGGATCACTGTGGATCATACTGATGCCAAGCATCTGCTTTTAGTATAACAGGTTATAATAAAACTGGCACTTCCAAAAATAAGGAAAATAGTGGTAAAACAGCCATTTCTGTTAAGTGACATTTCCTTTCCAAAATGTCATTCATTTACATTTACACTTGACACCAGTTACCATAATTCATAACATCCTATTTCCAAGGTTGCATGCTTTCATAATTTCAGCATTTTTCTCTCCGTTTCAACATGGTTACATACAGTATTTGTTCTAAGCAGAAGTATTCTATATTAGAAATATTAAGAAAATGCATACTGCTGCTACAAAATATAACTCTCATGTAACACTCCTGTTGGAATATCTGCTACAGCAAGTTAAACTTGAGAAGATTCTGAGCTGCATTTTCCTACAGTCATGTGCAAAACATTTGTCTGCTTTCATATTTATTTATTTTCATTAAGCAGGCAACTGAACTGGGGCATAATAATTTGAGTTCTCCGAAGACAGACATACCGTGTTTCCCCGAAAATACAACCTGTCCTGAAACTAAGGCTTGCCACATTTTTCGTGTTGGCAAAAATATAAGCCCCCCCTTGAAAATAAGCCCCCTAGACAACCCCTCCTCCAGCCAGGCAGAGCACTGCTCACCGACCTAGCGGTATCCCAAGCCACAGGAGCCGGGGGGAGAAAGGCGCTCACGTTGCTTGCCGCCTTTGGGATACCGCTAGGTTGGGGAGTGGCATTCTGTCTGGCCAGAGGGGGGAGTTGGCGGGTGGCTCCTCCCTTGCAAGCGGGCTCCCGAAGAACTGGGCACAGCCTCAGGGATGAAGCAGCCATGAGGTGACCATGCTCACGAGCAGCCGCCCAGCAAAACCCCTCTCCAGCTGGGCAGAGTGCCATTCACTGACCTAGGGGGTATCCCTAAGGCACCAAGCAACATGGTGCTCTGCCCCCCCCCAGCTCCCATGGTTTGGCACATTCGGGATACACCTAGGTCAGTTCATGGAGCTCTGCCCGGCTGGAGAGGGTGGTTGCGCAAGCACCTGTTCTGCCCACAGCTTGAATGCCTCTCAGCCTCACCAGGGCCAGGGCGCCAGCACCACTTTCACCGCCGCCGCTGCACTCTGAGCATAACTTCTTCTCCGGCTTCCGAACTCCGGAACTCGGCTTCCGATTCTTCCAGAAGTAGCTGCTCTAGGACTGCACTCTATGGTTGTGGGCCCTATGGCAACCGTAGTCACTAAGAGCTAACATAGACTTGACAGCTCATAATCAATTAATGAATCAATCAATCATGATATTGAGACAAACCTGCTCTTACACCAAAAAATGAAAAATGAATTTTTTTCTTTAATAGAATTTGAACTACCTTAGTGCTTTTTTCAGCAATCCTGAAAAAAGTCCTGCTTAAATTGCTTGGAAGGGTACATTCTGGCAGATGTGAGAGACGACGTAGTAAAAGTTGAGTCTAAGAGAAAAGAGCTTACTTAATGAAGGAAAACCTAACTTTAGCCATTTTTCTTTGTCATTCTGCTGCTCATTTAAACAACTGTTCTAGAGGATGAAGAGGGAAAAGGGAAAGCAGTGATGGGAATAATTAAAATTAAAAAGAATTGAAGGTTTGACTGAAACATTCTTTTTTTCCCTCTTAAACTTTTAATTGGGTTTTCCACAAAAAATGATTTGGATATGGAAGACCTTTCTCTGCATTCTTAAATGAACTGTACTTTGTACTCATTGTATCTTCATTAGTTATTTTTATTTCCTTTTTAATGGTCTGGAAAAACTGTTAATTCAATTGAAATAAACAACTTTTTTGAATTAAATATAATTATATTTAATATTATTTTGTAGTTCTCTGTACTTTTAGTACAAGGCAATGAGATTTAAACAGCCTAGATATGCACACAAAATATAAAAATATCTCTTTAAGAACCTACATGAATAAATCAAGGGAGGAATTGTTAGAAAAGTATTTTAAAGGTTAAATAATATTATTTATGCAGAAAGAAATTCCCACTCCATGTTAAAATTTAAAAATGAAAAGTTCCTTATTTCACTGTGTACACAAAGCATCACAACTTGAATTTCTCTGTGCCATTTTAAAACTATTTCTTTGATAACTCCTTTGGTTATATTTCTGTCTAAATGTTAAGCTTGGGCTGCAATGTTTTTCATCTGGATTTCAAAGACATGTCATAGTTAATGAGCCTCTTTCAAATCAGACTGTCAGGCTGCAGCTGGCTCTTGGTTCTTGGATACATATTCAAGGCAATTTACCTACAGAAATGGTTATGCTTTCTCTGTGTTAAAAGCAAATTGGTTTATATTTATTTCTCAGCTTTTTATGCCAGGCGCTAGCTTTGTCAGATAAAAAGAATTGACCTCAAAGGCTACATAGAATATGGTTGTGGTCTGACAGGTCACCACAAAACTGATCCTGGGCATATGGGGCAATTCTGATTAGTTTTTAATGCACGCAAAACACGTTAGAGATATCTAATTCATCTTCGGTCTGATTCACAATCCTTTCCTGAGGTTTCTCTCTCATATTCCAATGTGTAATTTGGGTATATAGCACACTAAGTAGCAGCCACATTCAACAGGAAAAATGTTCTTTAAAGACTGCCAATTCTGAAGGTGTCAAAACATTTTGATTCCAATATTGGCAGCTCCATTCTCAAATCAGAATGTCCTTGCAATCATTTATACTAATTTTGAATAGGTGGCAGAATTACAGAGAGGATAAGTTACAGTAGGATGAGTCCATAATGGCTAAAAACCATATTCAGAGATCCAGCTATGATGGTCTACATCAAACTGAGAACAAAAACCAGTAGGATTTTTATAGGTCTCTCTTGCTGCAATATTATTAAACTTTTTTATGAACTGGATAGCATGACTGTTGAATTGCTTATTAAATTTGTAGCTGTTGCAAAATTGGAAGGTTTGACCAATACCCAGGAAGAGAGAATGTGACTATAATCTGGACCACTTTAAAGACTGGACTAAAAAGAAAGCTGGGGAAGAAAAAATGAGACAGAGCCAAGCTGGGGAATTCATGGCTTTGGAGTATTACTTCACAAGAAAGAACAGTGTAGTCATTGACAGAAAGATGAATGCTGTCAATGTGAGACAGTTACTGGAAAAGTTAGCACAATTCTAGGCTGTATAAGAAATGTTGCATTAAGATGAAGACCTTATTCCCTTCTGCTATGCACTAATAAGACCACACCTTGACTTGCATTTGGTATTTGCTTCTGGTCACCATAACTTCAAAAGTATTTGCATATGTTAGAACAGATTTAGAGGAGAGTGGCAAAAGTGCTGGATGGACTTGGTGAGAAAAAACTGAATGCTCAGCCTGGAGAAACAAAGATGATATCAATGTTCAACTATATAAAACAGTGCCATAGAGAGGAAGCTCAGGAACTACTCTGCATTTTATATTGTCACAGAAACTAGGATCAAAAATAATAAGTAAAAAGTGCAACTATTTAGATTGAATTTAAATATAAGGAAAACTTTCTAACAAAAAAGGTTTGTATAATAATTTAAACAGTCTATCTTGACAGATAGTTGTCAATGCCACAATTTAAATATTGTCAGTTCAGGATTTTTGTACTATTTCCACAGATAATAACTTTCTTTCCTCTACCTTTTAGCCAAATTTCAATTCTCTGCCATTTTACCTACTGGTAGAGTTCTGTAGCTCTTCTATGGTAGTTATATTGAATAGCATATAACTTCTTTTCCACAGGTCAGCTTTTGCAATACTTGAATATTACTGTTGCATCTCCCCTTGATTTCATTTTCTCCAGCTAAACATAGCAGGCTCTTTAAATCATGTCTCACTGATTTTGATTTCCAGACTCCTGGCTGTTCCTGTCTAGACACAATATGGTTTGCAAATATCCTTTTAAGATATGTTGCCCAAACATGGATGTCCACATAAGGATGCTAAAGGGGAGGAAGTGACAAAATGTGTGCTGTGAAATTATTACAAAAACACTACCCTTTTGTACTTATGTGACAGTACTGCACAAAAGTACATAATGGGCAGAGCCTGCATTGTGACATCTAGACAAATGATTCATTGTCTAGATGTCATTTGATTCATTTCACTCCAGTTAGCTTGTGTAACCAGTGCATTTTATTCCAAATGCAGACTGAATAATGCAAAATATAGTTGCACTATTATTTATTGTAAATGGATATTATTATTGTATTAATGCAGATTACAGAATTTACAATATTCAATACTCCATGTTCTATTTCCACTTATTTTCTCTATTATAGCTTGGAATTTCAAAGCTATTTCTCAGTTGGGAAGTACACTATGTAATTAAAACTCTATAGATTAATATAAGGAACTATACCAAAAAAATCAGCTAAATGGCCATTGCAATAGAATAGTCATGCTACTTCAATCTATCAGTATTTTTCTGATACTGTTAGGTCCTATAAGGTCTTTGAGAGGAAAAAGTTCCTTTTAAAAGATGATTGTGGATAGTTAATCCTAGTGCTTTTACTTTATAATCACATTTCAAAGCTGTGGACTTTTCTTCTCAAAAAGAAGTCCACAAGTAACAATAAGATGTTGTCACGCGTATGAGTCATTCAAACAGCTGCATGTATTATAGAAGGCAATGTGACTTGTGATAAAGTAAAACATGAATGCTTTTTAAGGAATGTTTTTCTGTTATCGCATCTCTAGTTCCACAGAACTGAATTTGAATTCTTATGTTTGTATTCATTTAGCAAATAGCAACTTCTCCCTGATGAAGTATATCAGAACCAGAACTTTGCTGTGCCCAGAATTCCATATTCAAGATATTGTACATAATGAATTGGATGGATATTCTCTGCTTCTTGCTGTTCCCATGTAAATTGTACACCAATATGAAATTAAAAAGGGTTATAGAACCAAGATTTAAAAATAATCTCAATTTCTTGTAAAACACAAGGAACTACATAATTTCACACAACTGTTTCCAAACCTGTACAATACTGTAAAGGGCCTAGGCCAACAGAATTAATACCTTCAATCTTTTCTTTCAAATTTTAGTTCAGATACAGGTAGTCCTTGACTTATGACCACAATTGAGCCCAAAATTTCTATTGCTAACCAAGGCAGTTGTTAAGTGAATTGTGCCTCATTTTATGATCCTTTCACCACAGGTGTTAAGCAAATCACTGCAGTCATTAAGCAAATCTGGCTTTCCCCATTGACTTTTCTTGCTGGAAGCCGGCTGGGAAGATTACAATTGTCATGAACACATTCGAGTTGCCAAGCATCCAAACTTTGATCACATGACCTTGGAGTTCCTGCAATGGTTGTAAGTATGAAAAATGGTCATAAATCATTTTTTTCAGTGCTGATGTAACTTCAAATTGTCATTAAACAACTGGTTGCAAGTCAAGGATTGCGTCTACTAAGCATGGCATTAACTAGTATTTTTACAGGACTGTTTTAGGACAGATAAGCTTTTTTCAAATCATTCCACAAATCAAAATGTTCCCATATAGTGAAAAATTAGCATATAAAGGACTGTTCCAATCAACCATTTTCTCAGATATGATTGTATTATACATGTTTGCACACCAGATAGATGTTGAATGCAATATCAAGCAATTTTAGAATGATTTGACTCACAGAGTAATCCTGTCCATGATGATATGCAGTATACATTTATATACTCTCCCAATAGGATAGACCCACCAACAATTTTTGAAGTGCAATTTGTATCAAACTAGACAGAATTATCAATAGGATACTATAATGATACCAAGATAACTTAGCTCACTGATAACTACCTATAATAGTGATTTGGTCTGAACCTAAGTGACAAGAGATAAAACGCTGTAGTAGAAATAATATAATTTTAATGTGGATATTAAAAATGGTAGTGAAATATTGTGAAATTAATGGATTTCTTCTTTTAATAGAGTATATATAAACTTGTAATAATTTTAGAATTTCATTAGTGGTAGCTTCATGGGTTTGCATTCTTAGATCATGTGGCAGATTTTGTGATGATTTGTTTTAGTTTTCTTCTTTTCACGTAATTCCATGCTGCCTTTCATTTCTATGAATAATGTAACTACCATTTAAGTTTCTTGGTATCTATTTATTTAATACATAAATTCTTAAAAGATATTAGAGAATTTAAGAAATCAAAGAACTTTAAGAGATATTCTTTTTTTAAAAAAATATGGAAGTAAGATCTTCCTATATTTTTGATCTGTGTCTTTGAAATGGCCCTCCAGATTTTAAATTGTGTGGGATGTGGCTGTTTTAAGAGGAAAAACCTTTCAAAATCACATGGTCTCCAACTATTTCCAAGCAATTCTTTCCTCCCTCAGCAGCTACTCACATTCAATCTCATTACTCAAAAAGATTACTTCAGTTTTTAAACAGACTTCTCAGAGAAATGCAAAGGTTATGCCTTCCATAGGTGTTGGATGTAATGTATTTAAAACAGGAATAGGAAAAGCCAGCTATGATAACTAGAATAGTAACAACCTTAACCTTTGTTGAGCTCCTGATGTTCCATTCCCAGTTCATTAATTTACCAAAAGTTATTCTCATTTTTATTATTTATGGTTCTTAGCTATGGTTGCTGCATATTCACTGAACATACATTTATCTTATTGTATTCTTTATCTTGTGGTTCATTTGTTAGCTGTCTATTTACTATAAAGATACTGTCTAAGTTATAATTATTTGTAAATGTCTGCTTTCTACTATGTACATTAGAATTTTAATAAATCCATTTATTAAACCTTCCAATACCTTTTATTACTAAATCATAATTTTATGAATAGTATTAGTAACATTGTGTTGTATTCTATTTTGCTTCATTTTGTTTTGTTTTCCAGGTTGTATGTGCATCCTTGATTATCTTTTCTTTTATGGAATCATTTTAATCATTTAGATTTTGTATTTATTTTAGCAATCTTAACATGTTTTTATAATACGGTTGGTAAGTGAATCTGGCTTTCCCATTGACTTTGTCATAATGTTGCAAAAGGTGATCACATATCCACAGGACACTGCAATTGTTATAAATATGAGTCTGTTGCCGAGTGTTTAAATTTTGATCCCATACCATGGGGATGCTGCAATGATCATAAGTTTAAAAAATAATCACAAGTCGCATTTTTCAGTGCCATTGTAACTTTGAATGGTTACTAAATGAACTGTTTCAAGTTGAGGATTACCCGTAGTAATAATGGATTTAATTCAGATCTATGTATGGTGGATTATTCGTTTCAGGGAAATTCATAGAATTAATCTATGGTATTTTACAGCCATTTCATTAATGTTTACTTATGAAGGAAGTATTTTAGTTTAATTATAATTGTTAAGTAAAGTGATTTATTTACTGTACAAACTGAAGTCAGTGAACTATGCCACATTAGAATTGAATTAGTAAAAAGTGTCTAAATATCTTTGAAATGCTGAATTTGAAATGCTAACTTTTAAATGAATGTATATAAAGTATAAACTACATATTTCTTGAATATTAATTTGAAGTCATTCATGAATACTGACATGCAGTAATAATAGTATCCTGCATTACTTTTGTTATGCTTTTTACACATAAATTAACTTTACAAAGCCAAATTAATGATATGCCAGAGATCCCAATGCTAACTCCTAACTTAAACAATTAAAGAATAGACTAGGAAGAGAAATGTTTGATAGAATGCCAAATATTGTGCTTATAGTTGACAGTACATCAAATAAGTAATCTGTTTTGCTTTTGCTTTACCACAGTGACTCCCTAAAAACAGGCTACAGATTTATAATTGTCAATACTACATTTCATGACTTAAATTCTGAAACAGCCAATCTCAATGAATAACAGATATAGGTTATGTATTTTTATACCTTCTAGATATTCTGAGAAATTTGTAAAATAAATACATTTTAATGTGCGTTCAGAATACTGACTTCATGTAGTAAAAATTGGGGCAAAAGTAATTGCAAGAGTAGATTAATTATTTAGAATGCTTTTTTTACTTGACATCATCTTCATTACACTCTTTATGAAGCTTAGAAAAAATCTTAACTAATTCTAGGTTATAGCATCACATTTGCAGTTACATTGGCAACAAAATAAATGTGTTTCTTCATCAGCTTCCCTTTCTTGAATCCCATCATTGCAAGATTATATCCTACACCATGGATGTTTGTGACTACAGTCAAGACTTCTCAGTTATTTTTATTGAGTTTTCCATTTTACATGCTCATTACCATGTAGTTTACATTTTAAAATATTTAAATATAAACAAATGTTAAAATCTGAGAAAGTGCCCATTATGTTTAGCTTTACACAGAGAAAGGGGGGGGAGTGAGTCTGTGAAGCTTTCCAAATTAAAAGCCCACATTTTGTTTATCTGGAGCTGCTTAAATGAACATTTAAAGCCAACTTCTGTTCCAGACAGACTTACTTAAACTATGGTTGAATCATGATTTTGAAGTGTTTCTCTGGATTATTGTAGCATAGTTGATTGTGGATATATGCGCATACATTTATATGAAACCATTGTTTGAAATGACATTGTAGATAATCTACAAAATATTTATTGGAAAATAATGGGAAATATTTTCTAAAACTTAAATGGCAGAAGGGTGTTATTTTTGATGAAAACAAGCCAGAAGCTGATATGTTTCCATGGCAACAAGAGGAGCATTAGACAGTTGAGCCAAAGATAGGGAAAATGCAGATGCTGGGCAGTAAGGAATCTCATTCCATCTCTCTAACAGAAGAGTTGGTCTTCTGATTGCTTTCTCTCAAGCTTTTTCGAAAATGTTAAAAAGAATCCCTCAACTTTAATTTATACCAGCTTTAGAAATATGAATATAACATAATAAGACCCATAATAAATATTTTGTATTCCCATTGTTGTATATAATAATAGTCCTTCATTGCCAGACTCTAAAGAATAGTCAAATAGTGTGACTGAAAAATGATAGTCAGTACTGATAAAACTGTTTTCTAAACAAGTATATTAAACTTGTATTTCATAATACATAAAAATGAATAAATAAATGTACTCAAATTCGTTTCCTAGGGACAATTTCAAAACCATTTTCTCCTAGAAAATATATGTAATCACTATTTAAAACTTGTTGAGTATGAAGCTTCTAGTGTTTTTTAAAGATATGGATTACTAGCTTGGGCTAATTAGCTTGGGCCTGCCTGATATAATCATTTTACTGGGATTCAACAAAGGGGATGCAAGTTGGTTACTCCACCAAATAGATCAGATCAACAATCAACTCCACAAGAAACTAAAACTACTTTTATTGAAGGTGGCTATAATAACAGACTCTTGTAAGTCTAAGGTTGTACTCTTCTTATACTTAGGTGAATCAAGGAAGTATCTAATGACACCTAGCTGCATTTCTCTAACATTAAAAGCTGGGAAAGTTAGACATGGTTCCAACTGATTCTTGATTGAAGTTGTGAAGGTTAGGATGAATTTCATTTATATGGAACCATTGTTTTACATGGAACCATTCCTTGGCTTCGGGACCAAGGAATTAAAGGAATGAGTTGTCATAGAGAGATTGTACCTTAATCTTCAGGAAGTATCTGGAGATATTTCTGGGGGCAGAACGTAAAAGTACCAATTACCAGATAAGATTACAATATCAATTGCAGGAACTTTTTGATATAGATAATCCTTTGCTCTCTGTTATTCAGTCTATAATTTAACAAAAGGGATGAAAAATGAGGCAGCCAATGATTACAATGAAAAAGTTCTTAAAGGATCTTTTCAAACTGTGACAAAGTGCATGAAAGTGACAAATGATCGCTATGGTAAAGGCAAATTTAGTTTTGTGTTTATTAGAGAAAAGAATTTGAAAGCAAAATTACCAATATTGTAACATTGTTGTGTAAATCTGTAGTACAAGAGCACTAAGAATGATACATACAATTTTGGATTTCACATTTCAGAAAAGATTTTGTTCAGCTGCAAAATATGAAAAAATGGCAATTACTATCATCAAGGAATTGAAACAATTGAGTTGACCAAACTGAAATTAATATAATAAAAAATCAGAATTATCTATTTTTGAAATGCTAGCTTAATGCTATGTTTTTTTTTAATTTCTGCTTTTAATATATATGCCATGTACATGTTCAATATTGCAGTTTCATAAAGATGCCATAAATTTAAAAAATCTTCCAAATTATAGCTAAGGCATAGAGTAAGTTGTTTGGGACAGAAAAGACACCATTAGAAACTACTTTTGTTACAAAATGAAAGAAATTATCTTTAATAAATATGTAGCAAGAGTATGAGTCATGGGAAGCCTAAAATTAGTAGTCAAACCTCCTTTTTTCTATAGCAATTGCTCACTCGTCACCCACATCCAATCAAATGTTAATCCATGAGGATCAACTGCCTTCAAACATTGATCTTCAGACTCCTGATCCAAAATACTCTGCTATTCATTATAAGTTGTTAGTTGCAATTGTGTTTTTAAAAGAAAAATAATAATAATATATTAAATACTTGGTATGAAGCATGAAGATTAATTATTTGTTTTATCTAGGTTCAGTCGAAATGTATTGCTTGATGACTATTTAAAGTTATTCTCACTGTAGAAACCTTCCATGCCTCAAATCTGTTTGAGGTGAATCTCACTGATCACATGAACCATCATCTGCCTCTGGCAAATATAGCACTAGTCAATGAATTTCATATGATTCAAGATGTTCATTCCCTTTGTGATTGCTTTAGAAAAGAAAATACCAATCATATAGATTAAATGAAGGAGATCTGATATAGGTAACTGTAGCTACATAGAATTTTTAAAAAGTTTAAGGTCAATACCATATACAAAACAGGAAAAAAGGAAATTCTTAAATTCTAATACACTGTAATCACGTTCCTTTCTTTTTACATGTAATAGAAATTATATTACAAATCATCTTGTGAATCAAGGGCTCACCCAATATAACTTTTTTGTGTATTCCTGCAAGTCATTGTTGATATTTGGCAGTAGTCTGACAAATACATACAATTTTTTGACAAGGTTTTTCAAAGTGGTTTGCCATTTCCTGCTTCCCAGGGCTAAAACTGGCTGAAGATTACCTAATTGGTTTTGTGTCTTAGGCAGGAGTAGAATGCATGGTTCCCCATGAGTTTCCAGGTTTCTAAGTTAGTGCTACAACCATACATTAAACTGGATCTCACAAATCTTTTATGTCAATATAAATAGCAATCTAAATCTGCTTATTCAAAACCACATCCCTCTGAATTCACTATTTATTCTCCAGTGAATGTAATGGTTTTAATATTAATTAGGAATCTTTGTGGATCTAGAAATTAAATCAAGGCAGAAACAAAGATTGTTATATGAAAATAGGACGTGGATATCAGTAAGGAAAATTGAATGGAAATCATCTGATATATTTTTAAAAATTTTAAGGATATATCTATATATTATAAAAACATATTTATAAAATACAGTTCCTGATGAATAAAGAAATTCAGCATTCTGTCATGGAGGAGCAAGAACTATATCACCCAACCCTTTCCAGTTTAATAATTTTCACATTTTTTTATCTTTAAATGGTAGAAATTATATGACAGGATTTCTGGAAATTGTCAATTAAAGAAGAATGGTATTTATTTATTTTAAAATGTATATAGTTTCCCATCTTCCAGCCAACTCTGAGCAACTCCCATTCAAAAGTCTACTTCAAATTAGGCACAATCCCACTTCAATCAACACATAACACTGGAGTTATCAAACTTCTAAGTGATTATATTATTATGTACTTTTTTATGAGATTCATGTGCATTTTTTTTAAAGTATGGTTCATTCTTTCTTATAATATTGTTGAACTATTTTATTTATTTTAATAGACAGCAATACAATTATCTATAATTTAATAGCAACCTTTTATGGTATTCTTTCCTAGCTATTATATTCTATATACCTCAGAAAATAACAATACATAGTTGACTTTATACCTGTGACTTAAAATTAGCTTTGGAGGGGGCACTTCCTAGGATTTTTAAGAATGTAGACTAGGATCAAAAACTGAACAATATTCCTCTCAAAAGTCGATGGAATAGATTCTATATTGTTCCTAAATTGTATTATTTCCAAGAAAACTATGGATGTGTCCATATAGGCACCAGGTATCAAGCTTGACAGCTACACATATCTATTTCTTATATATATGTGGTATTTTTGAAAAGTATACTTTAGTAATCAGGTTCTATTCATATCATGCAATGGTGAGTGTTGTGGCCCAGCAGGAGCCGTTGGAGCTGCCACCAGACTCCGACAGCAAGGGGCCCTATGAGTCGGCCCTGGAGGATGTGGAGGACCCTGGACAGGGTTCCAACTCTGAGCAGGGCGCAAAGAGACTGGTTGGCCACCAGGTGGCGCCTGAGCCTTGGACCAGTGGGGAGGAAACAAGGGAGAGTGATCCAGAAACCAGCAGTGAGTTGTTCCTGGATGCACGCCATCGAAGAGCTACTCGGCGTCAAGAATAATTACGCAATTATAGGAGGTAATTGCGCTCAGCTGGTGGTCATTAGGCTCCTCTCCAGGCTATAAAAAAACTGCTTGTGACACGCCCCTCTTGCAGAAGTCAACGCATTGACTAAAGAGAACATAACTAACTTGGCAGGCTGGATTGCTGCCAAGGTTTGTCTGAATTGCTGCCAAGGTTTGTCGGACTTGCTGCCAAGGTCCTTATCTGTTTGTTTGCTTGGCTTTCAGCCACCGAGATTCTGGTCTTGTTACTAAAGGACATTCTAATTAAACTTGTCTCGGCTTTCATTACTGGACAGAGGAGGTCAGAACAGGTGAGTATGTGTGTTATGTATTATATATGTGCCGTATATGTGTGAGTGTTTGTATGTGTATGTGTGCATATATGTGTATGTGTGCATATGTATACACACGCACACACACACACACACACACACACACACATATATATATATATATACACACACACACACACACACACACACACACACACTTTACAACTCTTTAGTCTTAGGTCACCACACCAGCCATCACAGTGTGAAAAAAATGGGACCCCATTGTTCTACACCCTGTCTCTCTACAGTGAGGTTCAGACACTTTTGAAAGAAAATTATTTTATAGTACCAGAAAAATGCAGCAGGCAATTGAGGAGATGAGATTTAGTGAAACCACTGTATCGTAGTATTCTCCCTTCTACTCAGCCTCCAAGTCAATAGCTCAATGTAAATAGATGTTCCTTTCATATGTAGGATATGCTAGCTGGTCATATGCAGCCATAGCTAGGAGGAATAAACAGGTTACCTGAAGGAAAGCTTAAGATGAAGCGGAAGATGGGTGACTAGCTTGTGGCAGTTCTTTTATACACCTATTGCTTACACTTAGAACAAGTGAGCCTGGGACAAATTTATCTTACCTATGGAATACTGGAGATATTCCATAGGTAAGGTATATAAGTGGTGGCTTTTAATATAACTAAAACTGCATTTTTCCACCCACACCACTTGTCCCTTGAGACAACCTTCCCAGTGAGGGTCTTTTCCAATAGGCAGTTAGTTTACATATAGCCACAGTCCATCTCTCCATTACAAGCAGAGAAATGAAGTACTTAAGTTCACAGTTCCAACTGGAACACTATAGTAAAGAGTGAATAAAATAGAAATATCAGTTGAAGTTCAGAAATAACACTACTTAGCTGACTATGACAATAAAGTGGAAGTGAAATTAGTTTAACTTTTTGGTTTAATTACAAAACTAATTTTTAATTTAAGTAAAACTGCTTAACTGCTATAACATTATCAGGGACTTTTATAACTTTTAATAGCAGCTTATCCATTAAACAATCAGCTGCAAAGGTTAGCCTTTCAATGTTAATATGTCTTTTAATACATAAATGGCCACATTTTTGTTTTATTTTATTTTTTCTCTGTGCAACACTTTCTGAAATTGAATTAATATAAAATAATGTTCAATACTCATATTCTTTTGATTTCTTGTTCCTAGAAAAATCCTCCATTGTCATTTGCACCTCAATAATTCATATTCAAAATAAATTGCCTCTTAATATATTTCTACATAGAGGTAGCATTTTCTTTCCATGAAAGTTTTAATCCATTAAATAATCTAAAATAGTAGTTATTATTTTCACACTACACATCTGGATTCAACATTTTAAAGCATCTGAACAAACAAATATTGTCACACCAAGATCTAGCTTATGGATAATACCAAATGTTTCTCTAGCTTTCTGTGGATCGTTTTAGATGAAGAAGTACTTATTTCAAACAATTCTGGAAAACTCTTGCCACTTTGTGGTGATTAATAAATTTTCTGTTTTTTTATTTGGTATATTTGCATTTTTATCATTGGATGTTTATTCAAAAGTGTGCTAGCCAGTTATAAGCACAGGTCAATAAGGTATAAGCTACCCATTCTGTTCTACTTCTCTGACATAGCTATTCTACAAGATTTCAGATCAATTCTGTGTAGATGTAACTCATTCCTTTTTGCTGGAACTTATTCCTAGTATAAGGTATTCTACTGAGGATCAAATGTTTTGTTGCAGTAAAGGTAAAGGTTTCCCTGTCCAGTTGTGCCTGACTCTCCGTTTCTTGGCCAATGGAGCAAGTGTTGTCTGAAGACAATCAAAGGCATATGGAATTCTGTTACCTTCCCACCAAAATGATACCTATTAATCTACTCCCATTTGCATGCTTTCGAACTGCTAGGTGGCCAGCACCTGGACTAGGAAGGGGGGGGCGGGTAATCAGATAATGCTATTTGTTACACACTTGATACTCTATTCTGTACTTCAGTAGACAGGCCTATAGATTCTTCTGAAGTTTCCCAACTTTGTTATTTAAATACATAGTAAATGAATTATTACATAGCTTCATGCCAGTTTTTATTATTAAGACTTTTCCCACAGTATCTCTTATAAATAGTGTTCTCTTTTACACACCTGATTTTGTGGATACCAGAAAACTAAGTCATTTCCTTCATAAGGTACCATCTCTTTCACACACAAAAAAAATCCAGATGTCAACATATTCCTACATCTAACAACTGTCATCATTTTTTCTTTAAAAATGGACAGGTGACCTATTCATACAAAATAACTTCACAAGCATATGCCAATCTGAGCTATTGGGGAAATAATCATGACAAATATACAGATGTAAGAATTTGGACTTTTTGTGCAATGTACTTAATGATGGTTAGTCTTCAATGGGAATGGGACTATGAGTTACTCTCCCTTTGTATGACAGGTATGCCTTCTAATTTCATACCCATTCACTACAACAAGACAGGTATTATGCAACATCTGGATACCAAATAATGTGCATAACCTCCCTGGAGCACCATCATCATTCAGGGCTATTTTGTGTAATGTTAGTATATCATTATTCCAGCTGCTATAGCCATAGATATATGAGTCTAGTGTACATGGCAAGAGCTTGTTTACCTGAGATATATATGCTGGCAAGACACTTACCTGTGTCAATGTAACATCGAATCACCATTATAAGCCTTGATCTGCCTTACCTGAAATGGGGGAAAGGGGAAAGGCAGCCTTCCCCAAACTGGCTAGATTTTGGGCAGAAGCCACACTGGGGAAGGTACATTAAAGTGCTTTTTATGGTGGTTGTGGTGGTGATATATAAAATAAAGACAGCAAAAGTTGCAACTCTATTTCCTTCAGGAGATTCTTTTGAAAAAGCACATGTAGGATGGTGTAGCGGGGGCCTTTCAAAGATTAGGAGCGCTTCCTACTCTCTGTCTAGGTGCGCTCTCCCTCCTTCCCCGGCTCTTCTCGCTTACCCTGGCGGCGCGGGAAGAATAGGGATCCTCGAAGAGTGCCCACATGCGCGGTTGGAGCCTTTTCCAGCGGCCGCCGTTTCCGTCAAGAGGGGACCCGTTAGCAGAGGAAGACGAGGAGGCGCCCAGAGCCCCCACGTCCTCGATGCCCAAGCGCTTGGCTGCTAACTCGTCGTCGTCCGGGTCGCCAGGTGGCTCGCCGGTGATCAGGTCGGGCGCCTCAAAGATGTCCAGCGCCTCCTCAGCGTCGCGGTGCTGCCTGTAGGTCATCCAGCAGCAGGGCTCCACGTCGGTCTCGTCGATGCCCCAGAAAGCCAGCTCTTCCTCGAAGAGGGGCCCGCACACGTCGGCCGGGCAGTGCAACTTCCCGGTGCGGTAGTAGTTGAGCACGTAGGCGAAGACCCCCGGGTGGCGGTCGAAGAAGAATTCGCAGCACGCGCCGCTCCCGCCACGTGCGACGACGACGCCATTGGCGCGCGAACTCCAGCCGCTCCCGCCCACAGTATCCAGGGGGCCGCCGCCGCCGCCACCTCCAGGGTTGGGGGCCGGGTTGGGGGCGGGGAGAAGCGGCGGCTGGTGGTGCTCCTCTCCGCCGCCAGGGGAATCGCCTTGGGGCTGGCAGGCGAGCAGAGCCAGCCGGGTTCCCGGCAGCGTTTTCAGGGTGCTTCGGTAGGTCTCGTGCCTGGTGCCCCCGACGTTGAGGATCACCCTCTCGTTATCGTCGAGCTTCCCCATCTCTGTGACTCAGACATGACTGCGGGCGAGAAAGAGAGAAGAGACGGGCAATGTGCAAGGCGCTTATTTTAAGGCCGCCTGTGGAAAAGACAACAGAGTACTAAGTACCAAGGAATCCAGCCGGGTGCCGGGGGAGAAAGGAGCCTCCTCCCAGGGCGTCCCTATGGGGAAAGAGACGGGATCTTAAAGGAAGGGCCAACACCCGTGGACAAGAACAATCCCAGAGCCATAGCACTGGGACCCCTCTTTCCAACTTAGGCACCTCCTTTGGAATCCGTCTCCTGCTTGTACCCACCGTGAAATCGTCCCACTCTGGAATCTTCCTTTCCCTTATTTTTCCGTTCCACACTCTTATCCTTGAGCAAAATCAATCTCTTACCGCATCTCTTAATTTGCTCCTTCAAAGTTCTTTCCAAAGTGGGGATAGCAGGGAGGTCATTGGACCTCAGCAGCGAGAAAGTTACTCTATAACGACTCAGGAACAAACCTGGCACTCCTAATAGCTATTGTCCTGAGCAAAATTCAGCGCAGAGTCCTCACACTCCTGCAAAAGCATCCTTATTTAGCTTATTATCAGGTGGCTTCTGTCCCTCATCCCTGTCTCCTCCCCTCCTTCCTGTTTCAATGATGGTCTGGACTCTTCCTATAAACGTGCACCCGCCCACCCATTCCAATACAGTCAGCGCTAAAACGTCGTTTCCCTTTAGCAGCGGTCAGCTTGGTCAACCTTACTCATATTTCCTCTTTGGAATTCTTGAGATCAAGTTGCCTAAACTCAAGAGTGTCATCTGTTCGTCTTCTAATTTTAAAAGAAGACCTCCAGGTGGAAAATACCAGAGCTTGACTGGTGACAAAAACAGTCTTTACGCCCCTCCCCAGCAAGTCGTTCTGTGGGCACACCCTAAATAGAACCAATGTAACCTTACCAGCACATTCCTATCGCCAATACTAGATTTTATTTGTCAATTGTTTAACAGAAACATCTTGTGATGGTCGCTCCCCTCCCCCCTTATTTTCAAATCCATTTCAATACCTTAATCACGGAGAGAAAGAGGCTTTTCTTCACGTTCCAGCCGCTCTTTGTCCTTTCTCAGTTGCCTCCAGACTCCTTGTGTGTCCGTTCCAAACAAAGAATTCCTCCTTGTGCGGCTTTTCCGTCCATCTTCAGGTGGCCATTCCAGCGCCCTTGACTGCCAGCTCCGAACGCAATAAAAGCAACCCCCACCTGCTGCTAGGAAACCTATCTCCTGTCCTTGTGCAAAATAGATGAGACGCTTTAGCATCAGGCAGAGTAAAACCACCACAAAAACATGGGGAGTGGAAAGCGTATCAACATAATGGGCTCCCAGCAAAGGAAGGAACCACTGCTGCTTTAAGCAGGCGACTCTTCAACTGGCCCTTCTATGACTCCCAAGGTGAACCAGAAAGAGACTCCTCGCTTTGCTTCTCTTTTTAAGAGACGCGGAGGAAGAGAGCTGTCCTTTCAGCACCACTCTCCAGCGATTACTGTTCGTGGCAGGGACCTTTTGCAATTTTGGGGGAGGGAGGGGGAGATAGTGTAATTGCGACAATCATTAAAAACAAACCTCCAAAAATCAAAAAGATACAAAAACGCTCTAACTCTTTTCCCTTTACATGCTGATTACACCAAAATAGGAGCATCTAATTTGATCTGATAGGAGCAGCAAAGTGACACTTAGCTACAGGTGAGAACAACACAGAGAACCTGAATACTTTGGTAGAATATTTAATGGTTTCAAGGATTCAGTGACTGACCACCTTAACACTGAAGGAAACATAAAAGTGATGATGATGATGATGATGATGATGATGATATTTCTTTAGGTATCTGCTTCGTGTTTTACCTCTCTATCTCATTGATCATATTTTCTATAATATTCTAGCTGTCTCTGTGAATAAATATCTTGGATCAACACAACACTACCATAATACTTAGGAATTCAAATTTAGTAGCATGCACTTAATGATTCCAAAGTTCTAGAGAATCCTTTAGAAGTACCTTGAAATGAAGAATGAGATGAACGCTTCTACCTCCTTCAGAAAGTGGAAGAGAGAAATCACTGCATCGCACAAATATATTTTTAAATATCTTTCAGTAATGGATATGCAATCATAAAAAAGGAATACGATTCATTTATGATCATCACTCTCTTTTGAGCAGGGTTCAGGGAATCCGAAGGTCAGGTTGTGATGTGTGCTTCCCATTCAAATTCTCAGCAGTTAGACTTTTTTTGTATTTGATAGCATTTAATTGTTGATAATCTCAAGAACCTTCTGAAGGTAACTATGAAATATTTAAGTGCACTTTTACATACTCTCGCAAGTGAATATCAATTGAATCTCCAAAGTAATCTCTGATATCTCCAAGATATCAAATGAAATGTATATACTGGATAGTGAAAATATACATAGGAGACCCTGAGAGAAACATCCCAAATAACCCTGAGGCTAGATAGAAACTGCCTCCACCCAATAAAGTCTAGGAATGTATTTGCAGAGCAGGTAACTGCATTGCTTATATCAAATTTATATGTGTGTTCCTTCCAGCTTTATTTTATTAGAAACACATTCTGTGACTATATGAGATGTTTTTGGATTAACCAGTCAGTCCTGGGGAAATTTTTTTGTTTGTTTATATCAATTTCTTTTTTAATAAAATTATTGTTAATAATTGATTTCAGAATTATATTTGCAACTATAAACTTATTAAACTCTTTCTTGTATATTATGTTTTTTCTTTCACTATTATTAGTGCTTAAGAAATCAAAACATAATATATTTTTAAAAACACAGTCCCCAGTCTGAAGAATCCATAAAGAATTATTAACACATGAGACTCATACTACAGAGAATTCAGCAACATATATTATTGAAAGGTAGTTTAGAAGAATATGCTTAGCAGTTTTTCATGTTTGAAAATAAATTAAAATATGAAATAAATTTGTAATAGTCTCTGCTTCAACTCTATGTGAAATTCTATTAAAACAAAGTAAGTCAGACATATACACTTGTCCATGTTTATTAGTGTAAGTAAAAGAAGATAAAAAGGCAAAACGTGATGTACAACTTTTCTCCAGCACAATAAGCATTTCCTGATGTTACATATCTTATCCTAATATTTTCAGCTTCATAATCCACTTCATAGTCCACTTTGATTTTATTTTATGATTGTTTTAAAACTAGAAGCCTAGTGCAAAACCAACATTTGAAAAGAAATGTGGAGCATTTAGAGTTCAGGAAATTATTTGATACTGTACACCAACACTGAATAGAAGTCACAACGCTGCCATGTAAAATCCATAACAGCCAAAGACGACCTTAATTTCTGCTCTTGTTTTTAAAATAATCAAAACTCATATCATATGGGTAACTGATAGATCAAACCTATCTGTTCCACACTCCTGCTCTGAAAGATAACATCAAGAATGCATTGCAGAACTTTTTTTTTTTTTTTTTTTTTTTTTTTTGTCTCGGGCATCCTTATGAATTATGTCAGTAACTATCAGTATCTGTGAGAAGGGTCGTGTCATCTTGCCCTTTCTCGTATCTCTCCCAGGGCCTCTGATCCATCATGTTTTTGCTGAACAGAAATGTTACATATAAGAAAGCACAAGCTCACTGAAGCAAATGATATGTGGCACGTGGAATTATTTTGTAGGCTCCCAACAACTCTGCTCACATTCTTACACTTTATTTCTTTTGAACTTCAATGGTTATTGTGCAGAGAGAACTAATTAAATATGTGCTGTTAAGGCTACAATTTCTAATCAATATTTCTCTGTACTGAAATTCTTTAAGTACAATACAATAACATGTTTTATAATTATATCACCTAAATATTGTCATATATGAGGCTGAATGTCTACACATCTTTATTTTCACTTGTGGAGCAATTCCAGTTCAGAAAATAAATATAAGGATGTGAACACTATAAGAAAATATGGCCATTCATGCTAGATCCTTATTTATACTTCTGCCTATTTAGGCATGGATTTCCTCACAGTAGCTGGAAACTATGAAGATCCTACTTTATAAAGTTTTAAGAAATAATTAAAACACAAGTTGCTCAAGAAGGCTTTTGATATCTGAAAGAGACCATTTAATTGTTTACTTCTCATTTTGGCTTATACTTGTAAGAACTTATTTTTTGGTTTCATTTTGTGATTTTTAGCTTTCAGCTGTTTACTATGATATATTGTGAGTGTTTTTATTACAAATGACAAATTATAACCCACTGAGAGCTGACTGACAGTGGTAAGTTAAAACTGAACATATAAATTCTACTTATGTTCAGTTGAAAAATAAAACCCTTTATGTGATATTGTTGTCTGAGATCATTCAGAACCCTTCGGGCTTTGCCAAGCAGCCCAACAAGGTATGACACAGAGGGATAGGAACAGATACATATCCCTGTCCCCTTTTAGTCCACACATAGAGCAGAAAGCAGGACAAGTCTTTTGCCCCTTTGTAAGCCTTTTCTTTCAGTGAAATGCCCATTCCAGAAACATTTTTTTTCTGAATCTGTCTCTCTTTTGTATTATACATTGTTAGTTTCTAATCAATGAACAAATCTACTATTCAGATCCAATGAGGTATTTGTGTTCCTTCAGATACTGCTAAAAGTTGGTTCATAGCATCTCTGAAATGGCTATGTTGGGAAATGTAATTTACTTGGGAAGCTTTAGGTTATATATACTTGATGGGGTAGGGGCACTTTTACAAGTAGCTTTTTATTTAATGTGAAGGACCATTTCTATCTTTTATCATGTAAGATGTCTAGAATTATTCCTGAGAATAAGATCTATATATTTTTGCAAAATAAAGGAAAGACATATAGACATAATCATAATTTTTTATTATTTAAAAAATTGACAAATATATTTCTTAACTTTGTTTCTCTATATACAGTAGGTTACAATATTTTGCATATATTTTATGTACATATTCACAACACCCTTAATCATATCTGCTGAAAATTACTCATGGAAAGTAGTTTATAATTGCATAAATGTTTGAAGGAACAAAGAAACTACCAGTTTTACTTAAAAAAAATACTGCATCATTTGAGAGAAAAAACAAATTCTTGCATTATCAAAAGTAAAGAATAACACAGACATTTAAATACTATTGCACAGAATTCTTCCTGGAAGAAAAAGGGAAAGAAAAGTTTCCTGCAAGTTTTCTTAAATCCATAGCCATTTTATGTAATGAGGCTTTCAATGCAATAAAAATCCAGCAATAAATAACCTTGAGGAAAGGAAAAATGACAGTGTTTTGTTAACTAAAATATGAATAAAAATATGTTTAATGTATTTAATGATCATGTGTAAGTACAATTTTAAAAAGTGATGTACCCACACTACTTTGTTATTTTTCATGTTATCCACATTCATATCACTTCCATACAAAATACAATATTAAGTGATACAAAATAAAATCACTTAAATTAAAATATATACTTATTTTTAAACATTGATTTCAAAAACAACCATCCACAAGTATCGTTCATGAAAGGCCAAAATGGATAAATATATCTAGAAATTGCCCAAAGCTACTTTTAAAAAGATAACTGGATTTTCTTTGTTTTTCCTTGAAGACATTTCACTTCTCATCCAAGAAGCTTCTCCAGTTCTCCTGGATACAAAGCAAGACATCTTCAAGGAAAAACAAAGAAAGACCAGTTGCCTCTTGAAAAAGCACCTTTGAGACAACATGACCTGGATGACCGAGAATATCCACAGACATCTAGAAATTGTTTACCACACTTCAAGGTTGGTACAGTTTCTAAAATTGGAATAAAGTTTTTCTATGTAAGAATTTTTAATGAGTTTTACTTGTAATTTTAAATGTGTACTTAACTCTTGGCTTTAGTGTTTTATGTTTTTTTCTCTTTTAATCAATTATAAACATTTTACTATAAAATGTATACATTTATACATTTTGCTTAATTATTAGTACTTTACTTGAATAATGTATTGATCCACAAGGGTAACAACAATACTAAACAATTCTGAAATTTACATATTGAATAGCACATTTTCTAAAACTAAATGCAATTTGAAGAATTTAACTAGAATTCAGAGGGGAACAAAACACATGCATATTATTTCTGTTCATACTATATATTAAGTAACAATATTATTCAATGTTAACTACAAAATCCATTGAAGAATATAGTAACAAAATGCACATATATATTAGAATAAGGATGTATTAATGAAAAATAATGATCGGTTAATAATAGTTGCAATGTCAAAATGCTATAGCTATTAACAATGGCTAATTAAAATCGAAACTAGAAGATGATATTTTTTTATTATATATGATACGTAATCAGGAAATTTGGGAAGTCAATACATAGTATCTCAAAACATGTTACACTGCAAAGAGATAAAAGCCCTTTGACTTAGTTTATGTGCAAGTCATACCTACTAAGTCATACCTACTAAGTCATACCTACTGAGTTGAATAGACCTTTTTAGAGTAGATGGGAACAGTCTGCTCTACTAAACTAAATATTTGAATGTGTGCACATTATCGTTATTTGGTACTGTATTATTTATCTCTATAGCAAATCTAGGTGGGAATGCCTTCTCTTCCAATCATATAGATTTTACTAAACATAAACAGGACAGGAACATAATTTATGCAGCTTGAAGGAAGACTATAGGCAATAGTCTGCAGCCAGAAGATTTTTAAAAAGCAGTTGGGCCCAGAGGATGACCTAGAAGTTGGATGGAAGATATAAAAAAAAAACAAGGCAAGAGATGAACAACAAAAAAAATCTGAGAGCTAGTATTACCTAGCCTTTCCCACCAAGTCCCATTAAAAGCTGACCTTTCTAGAGGCATTCAACCTCTAATCCATCCTTGATCTTACTGCTCTACTACTGCTAGGCTTCCACATATCATTGGCACTGTTTTTTCCTTACTGCTTCTCTTGCTGCTGCAGGTGCAGATAGTATTTGCAGGGGTGCTGTGTTCCGTGATCTCCAATTCTCTCTTTGTGTACAACTCTTATTGCTGGCTGTTCAGCAACTTAACTTTCAGCTTTGTTCAGCTTTACTGCTCTATGGGATTGAGGAGCTTTCAGCTCTCTCCAGCTTCCCAAATGAAGGAATCTGGTTTTTTTTCAGCCCAATTTACTTCCTGCTGTACTGTAATTTCTCTTATTGTGCCAGCATTGGTCAGATGGGGCATTTACAAGGAGGAAAGGAAACAAGAAGCTATAGGCTTTCCCTTCCTCTTTCCATAAAGAGGGCAGTTGTACACAGAGGAAGAATTAGAGGGCATGGAAAACAGCATCCCTGCAAGTATGTCTAACCATTTGCAGCTATGATCAACATCTGAGGAAAGTACTCTAAAATTAATTTCAGAGTCTCCAAACATTATCAAAAGATATTGTGCAGCTTTTTCATTTTTTCTACTAAAGGAAATAAACATTAAACATGATTAAAAAAATGGGAGGGTGGCTATCTAGTTGTCTCATGATATTCCATAGATAAATCAGACTAAATCTGCTAAAAACCTCACCTAGAATTACTGCTTTTCAATATGTGAAATTATTTGAAGACAACCAAATCCAATGCCTAACCAAAAGACAATTCTAATGTGTTAACTTAAATTTATGAGTTAAATGCAAACCACCTCATCAGAATATTTCATCTTTTGTCATTCAACTTTTTTTTCTGTACATATAATTTGCTCCTAAATTTCATAATTAAATTGAGAAACATACCTCCTTTTATCTCATTCTTCTATCTAAAAACTCCTGGTAAATCAGTTAGATTTAGGTTTAGGTTTATTCAACTTGTATGCCGCCCTATTCCCGAGAGACTCAGGGCGGCTAACAACCATAGGGGAAGGGGTACAAATAACAACAATTACAGACAAACAAATTAAAATTTAACAACAGTCGCAACATTCGAGTGGGGCTGGACGATTCTTCAGCCCCAGGCCTGCCGGAACAACCAGGTCTTAGTGGCTTTGCGGAAAGCCGGAAGGGTGGTAAGGGTCCTGATCTCAACGGGGAGATCGTTCCAGAGGGCCGGAGCAGCCACAGAGAAGGCCCTCCCCCGAGGAGTTGCCACTGGCTGGCAGATGGTATTCAGAGGAGGCCTAGTCTGTGGGATCTAATAGATCGTAGGGAGGTAATCAGCAGGAGGCGGTCTCTCAAGTACCCAGGTCCAATACCATGTAGGGCTTTAAAAGTAACGACTAGCACCTTGAAGCATGTCCGGAGCGTAATTGGCAGCCAGTGCAGCTCGCGGAGGATAGGTGTAACGTGGGTGTACCAAGGTGCGGGTGTACTATCGCTTGCGCGGCTGCATTCTGGACCAGCTGAAGTCTCCGAATACTCTTCAAGGGCAGCCCTATGTAGAGCGCGTCTAGAGTTCACTAGAATAGCCAATGTTAATTAGGATTAAAGGGGTCATAACTTCTGAAATGTAGCAAAAAAACTGACTGACAATAGCAGAGTACTTAGGATAGATTTGTGTTTGTGCCTGTGTGTGGACATGCACACATCCACGCCTTTGAATCAGTTTTGATTTCTTTTCATTCAAATGAAAATTCTCAATAAAAAGTATTGTTTATAAATGAATCAGACTTTATTTATGGTAATTTCCTGGACTAGCTTTCTTGGAAAGAATTCAAAAGTGGTTTGCCATTGCCTATTTCCTAGACTGAGAGAGAATGACTGGCTCAAAATCACCCTGCTGACTTCATGCCTAAGGCAGACCCACTATCTCCTATTTCTAGATTGGTACCTTAAAGATATACCAAACTGGTGGGTCTAGGATAGAAAATAACAATGCAATAATTACAATAAAAAGAGAATTGAGACATTTTAAATATATATTTCATTTCCTAAAAATAAATTATATTTTAGCTACTACAATAATGATAGAAATAGAAACTGGGAGAATGGAGTACTATGTTTTCTATTTCTATTTTTTTCCCATCAAAACCCATATTGGTGGAATAGCAGACACCTTCAAGGCTGGTCTGTTATTTTTTTTGTCAACAAGAACATTTAGCAGAACTGAAAATAGTTCCGTGAATTCACCGTAATAATTCTAGTGCAAGTCGTCAAAGGTGGGTTCCTACTGGTTTGGACCGGTTTGGCCGAACTGGTAGTGGTTTGGTGGCCTGGGTTGCTGGAACCGGCAGACCTGCCACCCCCCTGAACCGGTTCCCTGGTTGGCACCATTGGCGTCGCCATCTTGTTTTTTACTTCTGCACAGAACAATTTTAATTCTACTGTGTATGCATGCAAAGTGCGCACAAGAGCAAACCGGCAGTAGTGTCTGCTGGAATCCACTCCTGCAACTCTTTTTTAAAGTCTTATTTAGAACAGTCAACAGTGTTAAAGCTAGCTCAAATAAAAATTCCTATCTGTTGAAAGTGAAATAGTATTATTTTTTAACATGATGTAAATGCAGCCTTTTGTTTTAAATGGCCATTCAGTTTTTCAAGACTGGCCTATTACTTTCCTTGTCTATTTATGTGGGAAGAACCTTATGCTGGTATTGTTTGATCAGAAGCAAAATGTGTTTGTTCAAGTTAAAAGAGGATAATTTAAAGAAAATATTAATTAAGGATGTCAAAGAAAGTAAAAGAATGACAGAAAATACAGGGTGATTCTGCCAAGAATATTTGCCTGAAGCTATTAAGAGACATGTTAGAACTTTCTCTTTCTTCTCCTCCTTTTCATTTCCTTCTATGGAAAAAGAGAAAGTAAAAACAAATGGAAAAGGAAAATATGAGAGAGATGGTGTTTGAGTGCCCAAAATGTATTCCTGATGTTCTTGGTACCAAGCAGAAAAAGGATACTAGCGCAATAATAATAATAATAATAATAATAATAATAATAATAATAATACCACGAAACTCTTCACAGATTATGAAAGTGATTTTTTCCTTTCTTCTAAGTTACAGAGCAGGCAAAGGATGATATAACTGCCTGTGTCATTAACAGAGCAATATGCATTTGCACTATAAGGCATATCATCGGCTGTGCAGATCAAAGCTGTACTAAATTATTGAAAAACCTGATGTTTATGGCAAATGAACAACCCTTCCTCAAACCTTTAACATAGTCACCCAAAGTCACCTTAGAGGGGAGATGGGTGGCAGATAAATTTAATAAATAAATAAGATAAACATGGCCAAGTCCTTTGACATGCTCAGACAGTTAAAGATTTTTACCAGCTGTTCATTTGTGTATATGGATGCTCAGCATCTTATTTCATTGATGTTCTAAGAAAAATGTTGGATCTGCATGCAGGTTCATATACAGATATCCAGGGAGAGTCTTTGAAATAGAAATGCTAATATGTTCTGCAAAGCACTCCTGAATGCTTTGCAGCACCATAATGCAGATGTACATACCAAAAATGGGGAAATCTTTGTTATAAATCTCTTAAGCATTTATAGCACAAGGAATATGGTCCCTGCATATGAACCACTACTTATAATTTATTGGATTGTGTCCCCTCCCCACTACTGCATCGCTTCCATTTTTTAGTTCTTTATTTTTTGGTAGAAAAAGCTGCCTGTGTTTGGACTGAGCTGTCTACTGCCATGGAAACCGAACTACGCACAACAAAGGACCAGTGGTGAGATTGCTCTGCTTGTTTTCAAGTAGTATAGTATTTTTTACAAAATTCTGAAAGGGAAGTTTAAGTGGTTTTCTGTCATACCCTATCAACTGGACATTTTGCTTTGCCATATAAAGAATAGCGAACTTCATCTGTGGGAATTACAGTTTTTCATTTCTGGAAATATTACTGAGGACAATCCAAAGAAATACACTTTTCATCCATACTTTCTCTTTGCAGATACCATTACAAGATGAGGGAATAAGGGTTGCTGAGGCTTCATACTGGAATCTGTTTACAACCAATGCAAAGCATAACCAGATGCATAGCTGTACCTGTGATCTTTATATATTATTCAAAGTTCTCCAAGGCTCAAATAATCTGTAAAAGAGGTTCTTTTCTATTAATTAATAATGTATTTCCTAAGTGAGCAACATATGGCAACTGCAAACTATAGAATGTCTTCACACTTCACTAACAACATCACTTTGTCATTGACTTTTAGTCTCTCAGTTCCTGAACCTAATTTGCATCTTTCCCCGTGTATGATCCTAATTACTACACCATGGTATATTCACATGTGTTTCATTCTAGGACTATGAGGAACTGGTCAATCAACTAACTGTTATCTTATACACTTCCTCTTGCTACTCTGAGTAACAATATCTAACAAATTATTACCTAGTAATATCAGTGTACATGGTTAGAATTTTGTAAGCATAGAGTTCAGCTTATTCAGGCATTAAAAATCACTATGCAAACCACAGCAATAAATTCGACCTCTGTTGATAGACCTGTAACATTGTCTTGACATTGGAATTTGCATGTCTAATTCAGATGTGTATGCTGAAAAGCTTTTTATATGTACATAATCACTTGTATGTAAACATGAACTTGTATCTTGAATTTCACAAGTGGAAAACTTGTGAGAAAAGCAGTACATGTCCAGAAGTATACATAAATGTCTATTCAAGTACAGAGATCTAGCAAATCTTCCCCACAGTTACATTAATATGCATTTGTTCAAATCTGTAGTCAGCAAGCTGTAATCTATCTTAGTGGAAGAGCTAATGACAGTGCTGTTTGTACAGCTTTCATGGGGAGGAATTTAAAACCAGTGATTGGTGTATTGTTCTGCCTCTGTTTCTTCTCCCACCCTGTGCCATCTGCTGGCAGGGAAAACAACCGCTAATCACTGTCCTCAGCATGTGGCAGGATGAGCTTGAGTGACTCTGGAAAAGTGTCTGGGAGCAAGCTTTAACCACCATTCAAGTTCTCCAAGTGACAAGTTGCCATCATTGAACTTCTCTGCCTAATAACTTGTCACCTGGGCTATACTTGAACACAGACTTATAATACTTTGCAAATCTGCTAGCTCTGTTTTGGAAAAAAAAGTTTAATGTTCCTTTAAAATAACACTAAATGTATCTTTTAAAAAACAGCCTAGCTGAACAGATCACACACAAGGAATAGGGATGAAGGCTAAAGCATAGAATGCATCACTTGGTTAAGTCTGTGTCAGCCCTTTGAATGGGTAGATTAGATTAGATTAGAAGGTTTATTTATATGCCGCCCTTTTCCCTGGGGGGACTCAGGGCGGCTCACAATCCAAAGGAAAGGGGGAAAACAGACTTTTACATAGAAGACAATACATGATTAAAACACAACATTCATACCATTCGGGCGGGTTACAATCTTTAGCCCCAGGCCTGACGGGATAGCCAGATTCTAAGGGCTGTGCGGAAGGTCTGGAGGGTGGTGAGGGTACGAATCCCCACGGGGAGATCGTTCCATTGGGTCGGAGCTACCACCGAGAAGGCTCTCCTCCGCGTGGTTGCCAGTCGGCATTGGCCAGCGGATGGAACTCGGAGGAGGCCTAATCGATGAGATCTAATAGGTCGTGTGGAGGTGATCGGCAGTAGGCGGTCTCTCAAGTACATCAAGAAACAGGTCAGGAAAGGCTTTCAGGAATGCAGTTTTTATTATTATAGGATAGATAACTAAATCTTGAATGTCAGTTTTCACTACACAATCCTATGCTAAACAACAGCAAAGGAGTTCTTTTCCTCTTTCCGATCTCTCAAAATTGACAAATTTCCTCATTTAACTGTTTCTTTGCCATTCCCAAGGCGAGATTAACATTCATTTCCTCTCTACAGTTTTTGGCTGTCCATGTGACCTTTCACCCAGGAAAGGGGAAAAAAAACAGCAAAATTCTTCAGTAGTTAATTCCAAAATATTCCAGATCTGTTAAATATTGCAAAGGAATAGCACTGCTAACAGCAGATAGTTCCTGACACAACCAGGGAGTAGCCCATGACTAGCACTGGATAAGCAAAATGACACCCCCCCCCCCGAGAATCTTCAAGATCACATAGGGAAAGGTAAGCTGGCCAATCTGTTCCTCTGGTTTCTTATACAGTAGATAGGTTGCATAACACCATACCAGAAATAGATGCAATTTCATAGCAGCAGCAATTCATTGTGGCCGCTCCCAAAATGGCCCCATTTCTGGGTCAGCACCAAGTGGTGCAGCAGATTGGCTGCTTTCCAAAGAACTACTGAAAAGATGACAGAGCCATGACGAGAGTTGGGGAGGGCGGCTTGGGACTCAGCAAGGCAGGAGGGGGAGAAAGATAAGCGGGGGCACAGCATCATCATTGTGGTTGGTCATAAAGGCAGGTGAATTGACAAGCACCATAATTTTATGCAACAGGGGGAGGATGATTCAGAGATATAATTTCAGGCAGGGGTATAATCCCTTCATTCAGTGCCATCACAATTCCAAACAATCACTGAACAAACAACGTAAGTCAAGAACTACCTGTATTTCTATTAAGAGGAACATATTGCAAAATCTGTTTCTTAGAAGCATTGCCCATCAAACACTGGGTAAAATGAATATACTTTTGCACTATATTAGTGTAAGTAAGTAAGTAAGTAAAATCTTTATTACAGTCAAAGACCAGCAATACACATTAGTTTTTACACTATATTAAAAAATATAACATTAAAATATAATTAAAAAGTATTGACATTAAAAGTGGATAATAACATAATGGTCCAAAGATTGTTAGAGGTATGTCCAGATAATTGGTACAAGATGGTACTATACTTCTGTAGCCAATGTTTTTCTTATGTACATTGCAGCAGCACAGAACTTTGCCACTGCATACATGGTAACCGGGTTAGTGTCCTGGAGGAGAACGCCTAGATAAAAATTGTCTGCCCTCCCTGGCAATCCCTCTAATAAG
Organism: Thamnophis elegans; assembly: GCF_009769535.1. Classification (NCBI taxonomy): domain Eukaryota; kingdom Metazoa; phylum Chordata; class Lepidosauria; order Squamata; family Natricidae; genus Thamnophis; species Thamnophis elegans. The sequence goes on along the minus strand of NC_045547.1, from coordinate 45,513,816 downwards.
GGGAGAATATGTGCAGACCTACAAGCTCTGTATAGTTCGCAGTGTAATAGAACATGTGAATTATCTTCCACTTCTCCTGTACCACATATACAAACCCGTTCTGCTATAGGTGTTCTCTTATACCCCCCCTGGAAGAGTGCAAAAGGAAGAATGTTAAATCTGGCTCTGAAGAAAGCTATTCTTTGTTTTGGGGAGATCAGGTCATTTAGATATCTTGCTGATTCCCACACACCCTGTTTGATTCTGTCCCTACTGTGGAGAGGCAACCTATTTAGTTCTTCTTGGAACTCCATGTCCCTCATTCTATTAATTACTACTTGCTTTGCTTGCTCAAAGCCTAGGAACATTAAGAATAATGGTGAGAGCCCATAAGAGCTCAGCTTGTGATCAATTGCTTGTTTCCAGAGGGAAGGGAAATTGTCAGTCAACACTAGTGGGGACAGTCCCTCAGGAAAGAAATGCATTTTAAGCCAATAAATGATCATCATCTTCCAGGCTCTTACCTGAATTTGAGGCATCCCTGTCTCAATTCTTAACTGAGCATTTGGAGTTCCATTGGGTGCAGCTAAGATGGCTCGCAGGAATTTTGTTTGTATGTTTTCTAAAAAGTCTCTCTTTGCAAGGATTCCTGTTTGTGCCCCGTTAAGAATTTGTGCCAATGTTTTGGCCTCAAAAAGTTTTAAGGCAGCAGGTACTAACTGACCTCCACCTGTATAAAAGAAATGTTTGATTGCATTTGAGGACCTAATGGCTACTTGCAATGTGTGATCCAGGTGTGCCTTCCAAGTCCCTAGTGAGTGGAAAACCACACCAAGATATCTAAATGTTCTAACCTGTTCCAAACTATATGCTTCTATTTTCCATGAGTATTGGCTTGGTCTTTTAGTAAAAACTAAAATTTTTGATTTATCCAAGTTAAGGACCAGCTTGTTTTGCCTGCAATAGCCGAGTGTTGCCCTAATTGCTCTCTTCAGTCCTATGGGGGTTTGTGAAATGATAGCGGCATCATCAGCATAAAAGAGAATTGGCACTTTGCGTTGTTCTAGGTTAGGAGGATGGAAATCAGGGTTCTGTAAAAGATCAATCAGGGGATTAATATAGAAGTTGAAGAGGGAGGGGGACAGGATGCAACCCTGCCATACCCCTTTTTGTACCCTTGCTGAGCCGGTTAAACTCCCTTGTGGATTGCACCTCACTTTCAGGGTGGAATTGGCATACAATTTTTGTATGAGGAAGAGGAGGCGTTTATCGATAGTGGTGCATTTTAACTTCTCCCAGAGGGTGATCCTGGATATTGAATCGAAGGCCTGTTTAAAATCCAGGAAGGCCACAAAAAGAGAGGATTTTTTTTATATGTGTATTTTTGTAGGAAATGGTGGAGTACCAAGATATGATCCACTGTCGATCTTCCTTCTCTAAAACCGGCTTGTTCATCTTTGATCATCCCCCCTGAAATTAGCCAATCTTGAAGTTTATAATTTAAGTGTTTGGCATACAGTTTACTAATAACGCTTAGAAGACTAATGGGCCTATAGTTGCCTGGGTCATTTCTATTCCCTTTTTTATAAATTGGTATGATAATTGCTACTCCCCAATCCCTAGGCATATGGCCTGTTTTGTCCATAAATGTAAACAGTGGAACCCACCAACTGGCGTTCTTTTTAATTATTTCTGGCAGGACATTATCAGCTCCGGGTGCCTTATTAGCCTTTAGGGCTCCAATCAACCGGGATATCTCTTCTGGTGTAACAGGGGGCCAGTAAGGAGTTTGGTCCAAACTAGCTTGGCTCTCCTTGGTTACATAGTCAGGATCTGTATAAAGCTCCCTAAAATACTCTTCCCAGGCATGGATAGGAACCTGATTTGTTGAGGGTAGGGGAGATTTTCCCAGTCCCCTGGTGATGTACCAAAAAAGGGATGTATTTTTTGTCCTGACTGCCGTAATTAGTCTATGCCAAGACTCCTTCAGGGCTGCACTTTTCTTTTCTTTTAGAAGCTTCTTATATTGTGCTTTCAGCTGCTTTAAGTAGTAAGTGTGCTCCTTGGAGGGGGCACTTTTACTTTTCTTGTATTCATCATTATTATATATCTTTTTTAGTTGAACGCAATCTCTATCAAACCATTTTTTGTTTTTTGAAACTAGCATTTGGGGGTGATCTACCGAATTCAAATTTAAAATTAAGGATTCAAACCCCTCTAGGTAAGACCCCCCACAGTTATTTCTTAGTAGAGATGTACGTAACTCTAAGGTTTTAGGGGCTAACATCCATTTGGTAACTTCCTTAGCATTTTTCTCGTTCCATTTAATTTTTACCTGGGTATTTTGAGTCTCTAAACTGGGTAGGTAGGCTGTGCCTGCCCTTAGAGAATTCTGGTGCAATGTGAGAGAGTATTATGATCACTTTCCAGTCGTGAGTCTACCTCCATCTTCTGTAAGAACTTCAGGAGGTAATATGATATTATCCAGTAATCAACTGTGGATTTTCTTCCTGCTCCCTGATAAGTATATTCTGCTGGGAAGTCGCCCCATGCAAGTTTTACTTTGATATCTTGGCTTAATTTAATTCAGACTATAGTAAAGGCTATTGAAATGTGTTTCTTTTAAATGTAGCTCCTTTTAACTGATAGGAATTCTAACGTTATGCTTCTAATTTCCAAATTTTCTGACCAACAAAAAGTTACTAGAAATTATAACCTCATATTGACTCAAATAAGTTACTTGAAGTGAGTGTCGAAATGTATATATTTAGATATACTGTATTGTTATTACTGAATATTGTTCTTTGAACAATACTTGTTCTAGTTGTATTATGACTACAGGTAGTCCTCAACTTACAGCCTTCTACTTAATGACCATTAGAAGTTACAAGCACTGAAAATATGACATGACCATTTTTCATACTTACGATCATTGGAGGATCCCCGTAGTCACATGATCAAAATATGGACACTTGGCAACTGGCATTTATTTAATGACAATTGCAGCTTCCCAGGTCATGTAGTTATCTTTTACAAACTTCTGACAAGCAAAGTCAGTGGGGAAGCCAGATCCACTTAACTACAGTGTAACTAACTTAGTAGCTGCAATGATTCACGTAGTAACTGTGGCAAGAAAGGTCATAAAATGGGGCAAAACTCACTTAACAACTATCTTGCTTAGAAAAGAAAATTTTGGGCTCAGTTCTGGTCATAAGTGAAGGAGTACTTATAGCATAATAAAGATGTAATGGAACTACAGAACACAATGAACAAACCTACAACAGGGATCAAAAAAGATTATTTATAACCAAATAATTTGATTTGTTAACAAATACATATAACATGTAATTGCACAGTTTCATTTTACTTTCTATAGTTATCCAAATAGTTAAAACAGAGAAAGGTTTTTGTGTTCTGCTTCTTCTACAGTAGAAATAAAGCATGGGTATCAAAATGTTAGTTAATAGGCATCAAGAATTACATAACTATTTTTATGTTATCACAATAACTATTCACTAAAAACAGATCTCATTTTAAAATGTAATCAGAAATGATATATATTGACTGGTGCTTTTCCTCATATCTTTAGAAATATAGACTAAATACTAAATACTAATAATGCACATTTAATCATTTAATGTTCAAGCAATAACTGATTGAATGTTAATTCATTTTTAAAGTTAAATCATAGAACTATTTATAAGATAAGTCAAACATTTTCTTAGAGTACTATACTTAGCTAAATGATCAGAATACAGAGAATTAGTAACACAATGTCTCTGTTTTCCAGAATTATGGATTTCCCCTTAAATTTTTCATCTGCCTTTATATTCAGAAATAAAACTTAAAAGAAATATGTGTTCATTCTATATCTCATTAAAACAATTCCCAAAATAAAACTACGTATACCAAGAGTGCATTTTCATAATCAATCAATTATTTAATATAGTCATTGCACAGTTGGACAGAAATGTGACCAAAAAAAAGATAAAGTACTACACAGAAATTAAAGTAAAGTAAGCCAGAGTACAATATGCATGAAGGATTAAATACTGGGAAATTTTAAAAATTACTAGATCAGTAGATTACTAAAACAGAATACTAGATTAGTAGCATGGTAAAATGCTGAAATGCTACCCCTCCACATCCCTATCATCCTCATCTCCTTAGCTGTCCTTCTCTTCTGTTCCATTTCTAGATCATGTGGCAGATTACCAAATAGAATTCTCTGGCCATGTAAGATTGGGGTCATGAGCTTTAAATAAATTTCTGATCATTACAATTCCCAGATTTAATTTATACCTGTGAATTATGAAGCCAAAATTGGAGCTTATAAATATAAATTTTATTCATCTTTTCAGATCACAAGACTTATATTGTGCTTTATATTCTTACTGTCATTTATTCTCTTACATACAATTATAGGTATACATTCACATAGTTATTCTTTTTCTTTGCCATTCTTACACTATTGTTATTCCATTTAAAAGATTATAAGGTACAGTTTGGATTGCTTTGTTTACCATCGCTAGCGCCTGTTGTAACACCACCTTATTTTCTCTTTCTTTTCTTTTCTTCCTCCCTTCCTTCTCTACTTCATTTCTTCCTCCTCTCCTTCCCCTTCTTTCTCCCTTACCTCTCCCCTACTCTTACCCTCTCTCTTCCCCTTCCTACCCTCTCTCCTTCTCTTTCTCTCCCTTCCTCCCTCCTCTCCTTCTCTTTCTCTCCCTTCTACCCACCTCTTCTTACCTCTTTCTTCTTCCCTTACCTCTCCTCCACTCTTCCTCTTCCTTTCCTACTATCTCTCCTTCTCTTTCTCTCCCTTCCACCCTCTTCTCCTTTCCCTTCCTTCTTCCCTCCCTTCTCTACTTCTTTCCTCCTCTCTTTTCCTTCCTTCTTCCCTCCCTTTCTTTTTCTATGTTATAGGTGTCTCTTTCAAATCTAAATTTATGTTTTCTTGGGGATGGTATTTCCACAAACCCATATAGTTTCATATCATTTCCTTTTTTCTCTTTCGTTCTACAGTCTATATGCCAGCTATAGTCCTGAATTGATTTCACCATTCTTAACCCTCTTATTTTATTAAACATCTGGGCTCTTTTTTTTTGGTGCTTTCAGTCCATTCAAGTTTATCAAGATAATTATTTCTTGATCCATCTTTAGCTGGGGTTGTTTTTTTTTACTTGTAGTTTGTATCTGACTTTTCCCTCTCGCGCGTTCCTTCTCTGCTCTCTCTCTTTCTTGCCTCTGTTCTTCTCTCCTGTTTCTTTCATTGTCTTCTGATGTTTCTTCCTCTTGACCTCTACTTTCTAATTCCTCTTTGCTTCCTTGTTCTACTTCCCTCTTGCAGTATACTTCATAGAATTTCTGTGCTTCTTCTATATTCTCTATCTTATATCTTTTTCCTTGCCAAGATACCAGAACCCCTTCTAGTACCAACCATCTGTACATTATTCTGTTTTTATTTAATTGGTTTGTTAAAAATTGGTACTGCCTACGTTGTTCCTGAATTCTTCGTGGAATCTGTTTGAGCGTGAACAACTCTTTTCCCTGTAGTGTAATCGTCTCTTCTCTGGTTTTTTTGTACGCTTCATCTCTCGTTTTTTTAGATGCACTTTAGATGCACTTTAGATGCACTTTTACATGCACTTCTCTTGGGAGTCTATGTCTTCTGGCATAATTAGTATGCACCCGATAAGCTTCATCGATGTCTCCTCTCAACCCTTGTTCTTTTCTTTTGAAGAGATTCAGTGAGGATTTTAATCATTTTTCCTTTCAGGTCTTCCTCCTCTTCCAGTATGTTTTGGAATCTTAGATAGAATGCAGCTCTTTCATTTTCAAGTCAGATTATTGATAGTTCTAATTCTTTATTAAGTTGTTTATATTCCAATTCCATTTTTCCCATCTTCTGATCTGATTGTTCTATTTTTTCTTCCATACACTGGATTTTCTGTTCATTGATTGCTAAGGCATTCTGTATTTTTTCAATTTTATCATCTACATTCTTGATAGTTCCTTTCAATTCTCCCATTTCATTTTTCATTTCTTCATGATTCCTCCTTGTCTCTTCATGATTAGTAGTTGTCACTTCTTGGCTTTTCACCAATGTCTCTTGTATCATCTGGAGCATCAATTGCATACTCTGCATCATTGGAGCTGGTCCCGCTGTTTCTGCCATCTTTTCACCTTTCTCCAACCCCAACGCACTCTCAATTGATCTTTGATTTGATTTGAGGAGGGGGGGTGTTGCTGAGATCACATTGGGTGTAGTTTTTTTCACTAATTTTACTGAAGTTGCCATTTTTATCCCCCTATTTATCCTTGCCCACAATTGCATATAAGTTTTACTTTTACTTCTACTTTATCAGTAATATCAATGATATAAATAATTGTATATTTCAATATTCAACAATAATTAACCTTCCTTAATATCACGTTTCAATACCTAAACATTCCTATGTAGTATTCTATCCTATTTGATTATTTGATTTTTGGTTCTTTAATTAATATATATCATAAATTTATATATCACACTATTATGTTATACCAATAAATGTCTCTCAATTTTATCAATTATACAAGTATTCAATTCTAGTAATTAGTCTCTCTATGTATGTGTGTGTGTATATATATGTATGTATGTATGTATATATGTATGTATGTATCAGCTTATGTCACCATTAATTTTCTTGCATCAGACTTCACGGTTCAGATTTACAGTCCACTAGGTGTCACCCTCTCCTCAGTGTCACTGTTAGTATCCATGAAGCAAAGGTCTCCTTCCAAGACAGTCCTCTATCTATTGTCTCTGACACTGTTCCAAGCTCCGACGCAAATAAATATCAAGTACTTATAAGTTCAACAAAGCAGCAGAAGGAAGAGTGAGCAGAAAAAAAAGGAACTCAGTATACCAACCCGACTGTTAAACAATCTCTTCTTTGAAGTTTCCAAATCTTTTCAGCAAATATTATTTTCCACTCCTGTTGTTCATGTCGGGTTTTCGTTCTCACTGTGGCTAATTCCTTTAACTTATTCCGGCTGTCCCTTCCAACTCAGCATCTCAGCTCCACTTCTTTTCAGCAAAATTGAACTGCAAAAACAGCCTCCTTCCTCACGCCTTCTTCTTTCCAGCTCATCCTCTCTGCCAATTTCGCGTTGCCCTCCTCTTTGGGTTGTCAGTAATAGTAACAAGTATCCAATTTTAACTGCTTCTCTCTCTGTTTCCTTCCTTCTTATGCGGTCGCCATCATTCTGGCCCTAACTAAATGGCAGGATAGTTCCTCGTCCATTTAGGGGGTTTCTCCTATCCGCTGGAGGATTTGCCTTATCACCCCAGCGTCTACAGAGTATCCCCCTTAATCTGCTGGCCCCTTCAGGATCAACAGCACTCAAAAATGAGCCCAAACGAAGAGGTTAGAGTTAGAAGTTAGAAGAGCTCCTTTTCCTCCGCTCTAAACACGGTGACGTCACCACCGCAAGCCCGCTGCCAACTATTTTAGTTTGCAATCAGATACTTGTACTATTAAAAATCTAGAAATATCCAAGTTGATGTTTAGTTACAATTAGCACTGCATTATTCAGAGTATTTTATACTTAACACTGTTCTTAATTATCTATGAACTGAAATCAGCTAACAAGGAATGCTCCAATTGAGGATTTTGAATCAATTAATGTCTCTACAATAGATGCCCCCAAATTGTAAAATTTACATCAAATTCAACATTTCTGCCATGTTTGCATTGACTACCTTAAATAAGCAGTTCCACATCTTATATTGCAGGATGAAAAACATATTTCTTGCCCTGTTTGATGGAGGCTTAAAGTCCATGATAGTAGTAATCTTTCAAACAGCTTTCTACTATCTACAAATTACAGAAAGCTGTAAGTGCCAGTCCCTATAACCCAGGGTAGTCATGAAAAATCTCCCTTTGTGACACCATTTAAAATAATCAGATTCAGTCTGCTGAAGTTCTGCACTAAGTACAATTCAGCATAGTTAGTTAGCAGCATATTGAGAATGGCAAGCTGCAAAGTGGAAAGATTCTAGATATGGAAGACATTGTGGACATTCTTTGCTCACCAACTTCTGACACTGAAATTACTGACATATTACTGATTACTTCTTAAGTAGATTCTTGGGAAGGGGGAAGTGTGTTGATGTGCCATAATATTTCAGTGGCTGAATTTTATTAATGCTACTATTGCAAAATTCAATGGGTCAAGATTAATTTCCAAAACTTAGAATTTAGTAGAAATAAATATTTTGAGCCCCTCAATGTTGTATCTCCTTGACTTGACTTCTTTTTATTGTCAGGGAGGTCTAATAACATCCATTAAGACTAGTTCCTTCTTGCATCCAAGTCTTCTAAAAAATTATCATATTAAATTTGGCTAAATAAAGGGTATACTGTTATTCTCATCCTCAGGCACTGAAAGCATAGTGTACCCTGAAGTAGGCTGCCAAGAGTACTATTAGCCACTACTTCCATAAGTAGTGATTGTGTTGAAAACTCCCTCTGCGAGTCTTCTCCTCTGTTGTTCCGTATGTACTTTTTTGGCAGCTATCTAATTTGGTCAATTAGAAAATTACATCTGAAGGATCCTGTCACTCAGTAATTTAGCCTCTCAGCATAGGCCTACTTCTCTTCATCTTTTGTTAGTAGAAAAACATTGTTTTCCAGTAGAATGGGTGAATCAATAAAGATTGAAATAGTAATCCTTGTCAGACTCCTGAATTCCATTCAGACAATCCCTACATGTATCCTGATGAGTGTATATATAGAAAGGCTCCATTTTTTCCTCCTAGGTGGAACATTAAATCTTCTGCAGACAAATTTAACATAGCTTTCACACAACTCCAGCACCATTAGTCTGTTTTTGAGGCTGTCTGCTGTGGCTTGAATGAGCTTTTTAAAAATATCTTAGCCTACAGAGAATATATTTTGGCTGAATTGATGAAATGGTTTTGAAATAACATTATTTTTTTCCTCCCAACCTCCCAAGTTCAAGCTCTCAAGACTTGGAGGTGAAGACAAATACTACTGTTATGTGACCTTGAGGATGTCTGAATAGCATAGATTATATATGACTGATTAATGGTATTCTGAATGATAGAACTCCAAAAGTTCATATCTGCATGTCCAGGATTTAACAGAGGACAAATCTGTTTTTTGATTCCGAAAATGTTCTGGCAACAAATTAGAGTCAAGATCAATTAAACTGTTATATAAATTGAATACTTTTGAGCAAAGCTAACATATTATGTTAGTCGTAGAACTGAATTCTAACATAATGAAGGAATACGGTTTTTAAAATCAAATACTAAAAATCTAGATACAGTATTTAGATGAATTTAAAAAGCACATATTATATTTTAAGTAAAAGACTCCACATATAAACAGTGGAATTAGTGAATAACAAAGTACCATATTTTTCAGAGTATAAGATGGACATTTTTCCCACAAAAAAGAGGCTGAAAATTTGGGAGGAGGGGCCAACGTTGCAACATTATGGACGTGCGGTCTCGATGCTCCAAGACCGCAGCCAATACTTTTGCTGCTGGGTGGTCCAATCGGACCTAAACCATCCCAAAGAGATGGTGAACAGGAATAATATGTCTTGCTGACCTCAGGGATATCGCAAAGTCCCTGAAAGAAGCAAGAGAAGTTCTTAAAGCCGGTGACAAAAAATCCAGCCAAGGCTGATGAAGTCGGGCAGCTCCAAAATGGAAGGATACGTAAAGAGAAAGTGTTTTCAGCTGGTGAGGAACTTTTACTGTTTTAAAAAGAGACTGCCTATAAAAAAACTTAAAATTAATCTAAATTGGAGAACAGAAGAATCAAGTGGTGGAATTAAATTTGGAATGGTTTTGGACAGTGATTATCTTACTTTTTAAATGTTATCTTCATGGATGGAATTTATGCAAGCCTTTTAAAAAGATGGATTAAGTTTTCTTCTTCTATTTTTTCTTTTATTGTTCTCTGTAACCTATGGACTAGTTTTCCTCTTTCATTGCGGTGGGTATTTTTCTAACTCATTTAAAGATTGGACTTTTTTTCTAACTTGAAATATAAAAAAGATACAAAAGAAACTAGATTTGCAATGGTGTCACTGCTGCTCGGAGGCTGGGAGGGTTTGTGGATTGGAGTTTGTGTATTGAAAATGGAATACTTTTTTTTTCTCCACTGATTATTTTGACTTGGCACTACAAGGTTTCACTGCTTGGCTACAGAGAGTGATAAGAAGGGAAGCTCACAGATGTCCCTTTGAAGTATATTTTTAATCAGAGAAAAGTGAAAACAAATGTTCTTTGTGAATGTATGTTTTAATTTTATTAACCTTCCAAGCTAGAGCAGCTGTGTTTGTTAGCTGAGAGAATGGCACAATTTCAAAAGAAAACAGAAATCTCAAGCTTGCAAAAGAAATACAGAAATTATCAAATACATATGAAAGGATAGAGAAGAAACTGGAAGACTTAGAGCATATAACAGCAAAATATGATGAAGAAATTGAGGATGTATCAAATACAAAATGTGGGGGTTTAAACTAAAAAAATCAAAGTGGAAAATGAATATAAAGAGATTAAACTGCTGATATTTATGGTGATTAGTGTGTCTCTGAAAATGGAAAAAATGGAATACTAAAAGAGGAATTAAATGGAGAGGAAATTTATTCCAGGGGAAAAGATACATAAGAAGAAAACAACCAAAGAATCTATGGATTTAAAGAGAGAAATTCTATTAGCAAAAGCATTGATAACACTGTTGACAATCAAAGATAAGGTGAATAAGGAATCAGAAAGAGGGCATTAAGATTATTTGAGAGATCTTATAAGCAAGGAGTTGCTAAGAAGAGTCTATACAAAGCTGATCAAGAAGATGATTAGAGGACTGGCACCACAAATGGCAGAAAATATGAGACTGTTTTGCTATTGGAAAGATACAAGTTGATAGATGGAAAAATATAATTTAAAACTAGTTAAATTTAGTGAAATTTATTGACAATAGATATAGCTTAAATAAATAACTGATAATGTTACTAATGTATACAATGTGTAGTGTTATGATGAGTATAATTGGACATGAATATTGAATGGTACCCATGTAAAGAAGATTAGCAATCCCTTTGGATTATACAATAATAACAACAACAACAACAACAACATCTAACTAAGTTAGATACAAAGTTTTGATTATTAGGGGGGAAATGTTATGATATAGGATATAGTCAAATAAAAAAGGGATAAGAATAACAACGTATATATAGATATGGGTATAACATAAGGAAACTGGATGTAAACTTTAAATAGTGATTTGGAAAGGAGGATTAGAAAACTTTGTTATTAAATATTATGGATGTTTAGCTAGAATAGGACATAAGGATATAGTGTTAGTGGAGGATTTTGGAAATAGTAATTGAAAGGCCAGTATGTGGTTATGTATTAAATTTTGGTATATTTTATGATTAAGGACGCTTAAACAATTATAGTCAAATGAAAATGGAGATATGATGATGGTGACATGAATGAATATTTGAGTTAAAATACTTAAGTTAATATGAATTATGTTTGTTGACTGTGGAAGAGATGCACGAAAGTCTTTTTGTAACCAACTGATACTTTCAATAGCATGTAAAGAAGGATGTTGTATTTGTTTTAAATTTAAAAAAATATTTTTTTAAAAAAGAGGCTGAAAATCTGGGTTCGTCTTATACACTGAATACAGCACTTTTTGCCTCTCAAAACTCCGCCCCTTCAACAAAATGGCCGTGCATAGCTTTTAGAAGAAGGCTTTCAGAGAGTTCTGAAAGGGGTTGGAGAAGGCAGAAATGAGCAAAACGGCCTGTGTTTTGCCCCCTCAGCCCTCAGTAGCACTCTATAAGCTTACTAAAAACTATCCATGCCCTTTTTTTAACGAAAAATGGGCCCTTTTTTGACGAAAAGTGAGGCCAGTTTTTGCTTGTTTTTGCCCCCCCCCCCCCCAATCCCCAGGAGCACTCTACAAGCCTCCTAAGGTGTATTCATGCCCTTTTGGGAGGAAAAAACAAGCCCATTTTCGCAAAAATGGGGCGTTTTGGGGAGGTTTGCAGAGTGCAAAAACTTTTTAAAAAAAATTTCCTCTTCAAAACCTTGCTGCGTCTTATACTCTAAGAATATATTCATAAAGGACTTTCTGTACTATCTGACTGCAGTAAATTAATTAAAACAAAATGTTTCTTGGAGGGAGGGGATCACTTAATCAAGCTCTTCTATCTGGATGGATAGAATCAACCTAAACTTCTCTATGCTTATATATTGTGGGATTAAAACAGTCGCTCACAGAACAACCAAAATAAAAATATTCACTTTAATAAAGGGCCATATATGACTTGTGATACAATTGTTTTAACATAGCACAACATTATAGTTCTATCTTGTATACATTCTTTTATCCAGTTTCACAATTCATTGATTAAACATATTATTCTATTACATGGGATATACTCTCAGGCAATTTGATAAAAAAATACTATTTTAATGTTGCAAGAAGAGAAACAAGCCATGCGTTAAACATTACTGTACCTTAAGATTACGAACCCCAATTTATTAAAGGTATTTTGAAAGTTAACAATGTTCAGAATCTCTATTCCTAATTTTTACATTATATTTTTCACTTCTAAATTCCCCAGGGATTCCTTAATATGTTAATGAAATCTTCATCATCCGGAATGCCAATACTTAATCCTTCATAATAATCCTCAAATTCACCAAAGGAAACTTCACTGGGATTGCTGCAGGCATCCTCCAGTGTTTCAAGAAATGAAGATTTAATTTCTTCCTCTGTTGCATAACCTGTTAAAATATTTTTTACTATTAAAGTTGTTACTAAGCATGTCAAAACTGTAGTAAAACATTAAAAAATAAATCTCTGTTCTACAGTATGTTAAAGATATATTATATATCAAACAAAAAAACTTCCAAAGAAAAGCAAGTTAAGATAGAAAATTCAAGGGATATGTTACTAAAAATAACTTGTGTAGGAGTCCAGAGGGCAAAGAACAAAATGTGCATCACCATGTCACAATGCAAAATAGTGTTACTTAGATACTTGCATACAACATCAGTATGCAAATACTTTTGTTTTGTAATGTTACTGCACAGATGCTTACAATAATTCTGTCTCATACTTTAAGCCTACATTTATCCCAAACATTATAATGTCTTTCTCCAAATATAGTAGACTACAATATACACCAAATGAAGGCCCTGGGCATGCTCAGATTGCAATGTTTTCGGAAGATTTGGGACAGATTTCCCATCCATTAAACTACTGAAGTTCGTAGATGATACAACAGTGATTGGTCTCATTCGAGACAACAATGAAACCGGATACAGACAGGAGGTTGAAGAACTAGCCTTGTGGTGCGACTGGAACAATCTGGAACTGAACACACTCAAAGCCGTAGAAATTGTGGTAGACTTTAGAAGAAACCCTACCATACTACCACCTCTTACAATACTAGACAGTATCAATAGTAGAGACCTTCACATTTCTAGGTTCTATCATATCTCAGGACCTAAAATGGATACCTAACATCAAAAAAATCATCAAAAAAGCACAACAAAGAATGTTCTTTCTGTGCCAGCTCAGGAAGCTCAAACTGCCCAAGGAGCTGCTGATACAGTTCTACAGAGGAATTATTGAGTCTGTCATCTGCACCTCCATAACTGTCTGGTTTGGCTCTGCAACCCAACAAGAGAGACACAGACTTCAGAGGATAATTCGAACTGCAGAAAAAACAATTACTGCCAACCTGCCTTCTATTGAGGACCTGTACACTTGCACAAGTCAAAAAGAGGGTCATGAAAATATTTACAGACCCCCTCGCATCCTGGACATAAATGGTTTCAACTCCTACCTTCAAAACGACGCTATAGAGCACTCCACACCAAGACAACTAGACACAACATCAATTTTTCCCCGAATGCCATCACCCTACTAAACAAATAATTCCCTCACCACTGTCAAACTATTCACTAAGGCTGTATTACTATTAGTCTTCTCATCGTTCCTATCACCCATCTCCTCCCGCTTATAACTGCAGGACTGTAACTTTGTTGCTTGTATCCTTATGATTTATATTGATATTGTTTCCTGATTTCTTATTTGTACTCTATGACTATCATTAAGTATTGTACCTTATGATTCTTGATGAATGTACCTTTTCATGTCTTTTTATGTACACTGAGAGCATATGCAACAAAGACAAATTCCTTGTGTGTCCAATCACACTTGGACAATAAAGAATTCTATTCTATTCTAAAAAAAAGATGCTGAAAGAAAACAACATCATTATGTTGGCAGCTAATTGAAAAATGAATCTGGTCTTGGGTGTTCCGTTGATCAACATAGGAATGTTGTCTATGTTGTCAACATAAGTACATTCAGCAGACAAATATTTAAGACTGCACATGAATTAAATACTTCATACTGAAACATCTGAGCTTTTTAAAAAAAACATTCTTGTTTTTTTCCATTCCATTTTTTAAAATGTATTTTTATAATATTTTTGAATGATCAAGCACCCTGAAAAAACAAATGCTTGCAAGTAATATTAAGGCTGATCTAATGGAAGCATGATATATATGTAATGATTAGTCCTTATCTGCAGAAAAAAATAAGTAATGTCAGTCTGTCCAGAAAACCATGCAGCTAAAGAAATGGCCATTGGAACAGTTTCATGGTAAGGATCTTGAAATCAAATGGTTTTAGAAGCTCAAAGGTAGAATGTAAATTTGCCCCAAAAGACTGAAGTTATGTAAACTAAGATAATGATTACCCAAAACAGATATAATAAATTAAAGTGTTTTTTAAACTGAATGACTATAATCTCCCTGCACCTAAAAATGGTAGCAATACAAACCATTTTTATTAACTAGACAAGCTGTGCACATTGGTCATCATTTCAGATATTTTCTTACCTAAACAGAAAAACAGAATGACCATGGACAGGCAAAAAAAAAACAGTGGGAGTGTCCAACTTCCTGCTTATTTCCCCTTGACTTTCCTTGTGGGAAACTGGTAGGAAGCATTAGAAATTGATCTTCCTTTCTTCTTCTCTTCCACTCTTCCTTTCTACCTTCTTCCCTCCTCCTTTCTTCCACTCCTTCCTATCATTGTCATTTTCTTTCTTTTCTTCCCTTTTCTTCCTACCTCCTTCCCTGTCATTCTGTCATTATCTTCCTTCCTTTTCTCCCTCCCTTCGCCCTTCTTCCTTCTTTCCCTCCCTCCCGCCCTCCCTTTCTTGCTTCCCTGCCTCCTCCTCTCCTTGCCTTCCCCCTGTCTTTTCCTCACTCCCTGTCAATTTGCTATTATTGTCCTTCCTCCCCCTTCCTACCTTCCTTCCATCCATCCCAGGGGTAAAATCAATGGGGAAGCCAGCAGAAGTTGCAAGATTAACTTCAGGTAAGATGATGCTGCCAGGTGGGGGAGGAAGAGAGGGGATGCACAGGGATGCAGGTCAGGAATGTACATGAGATGTGTGAGAGGTGCCATCTACATTTGGAGGGATATGTGGGTGTGTGCCATAGATGCCGCATGGGCTGGGGAGGGTGCACAGCAGAGGTGGGTTGCTGCTGGTTCGGCCCAGTTCAGCCAAACCGGTAGTGGTGGCAGACGGAGGCTCCGTCCACCCACCCACTTCTGTGCAGAAGCAGTGTGCGAGCATGAGAGAACCAGTAGTAAACAAGTTAGCAACCCACCACTGGTGCACAGGTGACTTTGTAGGTTGGGAAGGGTGGATGAAGAAGAGGTGAGGATTGGATGGGTAGAGTCTGCGGGAGAGTGGAATAAGTCAAGAAGGATGCAAGCAAGTGGCTGCTGCTGGGTGGGGGATAGAGCGAGGAACTGCAAAACTGGCTGGGAAACTGTCATGGAACAATGGAAAGGAAGATCACATGACCGCAGAAATAGCCAGTAGCTCAAGGCAACCTCAAATTTCACAAATTTTATTCTCTTGGGAGTCATGGGTCCCAGATTTTAGATCTGTAAATTAGCTGCTTTGAGGTACCTAGATTCAAAAATTGTTGCCCTTCTAATGCATTGTTTTACCTAGTTATGACAACAAGAGTTTTAGTAGTATATAGATACCTGCTATAACCTGAGGATGTTTTCTAGCACAATAACATTTCTTGATATCTACCATAGGGATCCTGCCAATTTTATTGTAATCCAGCTTCATATAAGCCTAAAAATAAATCAGAAAAAAATGTGAGCATCAAATATATGAAACAAATGTTTATACACATCTTATTTTTACATAAAAATAAACAAAGTAATATTAACAAAATTAAATAAACATGCTACATGTACAATCTTTATTTGTGGAATAACTGACCTTACATAAATGTTTGGAAAAAGAAATTAAAGAATTGGGTACTCCTAACTGAAATCAACATCCGTGCAAGGAAGCTTTTAAAATTTTCTCAGGACAGTAAGTTTTGTTCAATCAATATCTTATAACAATATATTTTCTACTTAGAAATCTGAACGGTTTTTTTTGTCAACACTACCAATTCCTTAACACATTTTCCCTGTTGCATAAACAGTAAAAAAATTTCTCACTGACTCACTTATTTTCACACTGACAATTTTCTTCAGATGACACAGAAAGAATTTTTCTTACAGTAAACCAAAACTTGACATTCTCCCGCCCAAAACCAGTGAAGCATTATGCAGGTTAAGAGTATTAAACTTTTAATACATGAATTATAGTCTTAAATAAGATTACTTACTTTCCTAACAAATGCTTTTCTGTATTCATCCATTTCTCCAAGAATAGCACGAATAAATTCAGTGTAATCAAGTTCACCATCATTGTCATCATGTAGAACTAACCACAAAGATTCAAAATCCTAGATTTAAAATACCAAGTTAAATTAAGTGCTGCATATGTAACTAACAAAGTAAGTACTGCGACATAAACATTAGCAAAACCCAAATTAATGTTTCAGGGCATTAATCTTAAAATTGGGCATTTCTTTAAAAAAATTGATGTAAATTTTAAAACACCAACATTAATATTTAGTGTTTCAGATGTCACCAAAGCAGCAGGTCAAACAATCCATCAGGTTGAAGAAGGGGAGACAAAGACTAACTAGCTTCATTTGCTTTCTTCATATTTACTATAACAACAACCAGGTAAGTAAGTATAATTCACCTCCAGCTTATGTTACAGCTCTTCTCCTATTGGCTAGAACAATGATGATGAGTCTATAGCATGCATGTCAAAAGTGATACATCACTATGTTTTGGATGACATGCCAGCATTCACCAACAACCAATAACTACGCTTAAAATGTGTCCTGTCCGCGTGCAATTTTTGGAGGCTACAGTGTGCAAGAATGGGATATGCTCTCATGCAGCCTTTAGACCCGGCAAAAGTTACATGAGAGGGCTGTGCTCTCACATAATCTCTGGAGCTTCTGAAAATCATGCAAGAATGAGGCATGCTTTCACATGGTTTTCAGAGACACAGAAGAGCATTCTTCGAAGCTACTTCAAGAATGAAGGCCTCATAAAACTTAGAGTAGCCTCAGGTAGGCCATAGGCATAGGGGCATATATCAACAGAAAGAGAATATGGCCTAAAAGTAAGCAGCAGAAAGTAAGCAACAGGCTGGTCCTGCCTGCGGGGCAATTGCACTGTTCACCAACCTCAAGAGTTACTTTCCATGAATGTCCAAATAACCAAGTTCCTTTTAGTATTATATTTCTTATTTATATATGCATGCATTCATATTTACCAATTTGCTAACTACAAGTTATGTGGGGTAACATCAGATTGAAACACATGAGAAAGTAATCAATAAACATAATGACTGTAAAAGCACAATGCAAAATACCCCCAAACCATGAAAGTCCTTGTGCTTTGGCCCTGAAGGGCATTATCAAGATCTTCTGCCTGGCTAGGTTGTCCAAAGGCCATCCTGAAATAATATCACTGGGTTTTTTCCCCCCATATGAAACCTCTAATTGGAGTCTCTTAAATTCCCAATCTGAAAAACTGTACATGTTCTTTATATATAATGCCATCTCATCCTCCTGCTTTGTCTGTTCTATTTCTTTCCAGTAAATTGTTATCTTTCAATCTTTGTAAATTGTTCATGAATTACATCCCACAATGTTGAAGAAATGCCTATTAAATTGTATCTACCCTCTTAGATAAGGATTTTGACATACCTCTTCAGTCATTTCTAAATGAAATACTTTTAGTGCTTGCCTGTAGTCTGCTTTTGTAATATTTCCATTTTGCTTCTTGTCCAGTTTGCGGAAATATTTTCCTAGTCCTGATACAATACGAACTCCTCTTTTACTTAATTTTGTTCTCAGATTATCTAGAGAAGAAATTTTAAATGGTTGATTAAAATTGTTGATTAATTTTTTTCTCTTAAATACAGTAATTGTTTTCAAATATGTAAAAAGTATGACCTAATTACCTCAATATTGCCTTTTAATGACATAGTATGATAAAGCTGAAGAATAATTATTTTCTAATCCTGCTATATTAGGAAATCACTGGAGATGCTCAGAATTTATCCTAGGATATTCTACACATAAAGAATTATCCCACAGAACATTACTAATATCGAAGAAAACTCTCATTATTTTTTCTATATCAAAAAATTATATTACCTACAATCCAGAGATGGGTTCCTACCGGTTTGGACTGGTTCGGCTTGGCCTGCCATGCCCCCGAACCAGTTCTCTCGGTGGCAGCTTAGGCACTGCCATCTTGTTTTTTGCTTCTGCGCATGTGCAAAAACATTTTTTTTAGTACTGCACATGCATGCACACAAATGCGCGCACACACACACACATGCAGCACATCCCTGAGTGAATCAGCAGTAGCAGCAGCCGGAACCCACCCCTGCTACAATCAAAAGCCTATTCTGAAAGTATACTGAAATACAATTACTGTAGAATAAAGTACAATCTAAGTTCCATGAAAATATTTTTATAGAACTCATAGACAAAAATTTACAGCAAACAGAATATACAAACCTTGAATATTCCTCAAAGTTTTCTTCTGATCATCTTCAATAGGATTTTCCTCAGTTTCCACATTATAGGTCCTAAAATATATGCATTTGTTAAGCAGTCATAAATGTAAAAGGTTACTTTCATAGATATGTATTATACTCTACATATAAATTAGGAAAAACAGATTTTCTGATTTGTAAAATATTGTATATGTATTTATATTATCCAGAAAAAAATTACATTAAATGGGATTTCAGTCAGACATTATATAAAAACATTTAATGAATCTATTAAATCTGCAAAAGCAAAAAACATTGTGCATTTTAATCAACAGTGCTAGAAATATCCCATTAGAAGATACAGAATATATATTATCTTTCTCCATCTTACTACTTTTCACTTTAGAAGCCACAATCTGTACAAACTATTTCTGAACTTTCTTTTAACAACAGACCCATAAAGAGATACTTTCAATCACCCATTCAAGATGTATCATGCCATGCTTATTTGAGACCACAACCATCTTCTTTACTTCCTAGAGATCCATAATATGCCAAAGATGTTTCTTTGAAAGTCTGATTAGAAAGTCTGACTTCTAGACAACACCCATTTTATATAAATCTTTAAAATTCCTGCTCTTACCAGTACTTACTGGCCCAGTTCATAGACTGCCTAATTATGGATTATTGAACAAGTCGTCATAGGATAGATACATATGATATGCAAATATACTAAGCCAAAAAATATGACTTATACCTTACAATTTACTTCTTATAATCTCTAAATTCATAAAACATGAATTATTTGGCAAAGCCAAATAAACTACATTATATATCAAAATGATGTATTATCAGTGGCTATATCTTCTAATCTATTATTTTTGAAGATTATAGCATATTCTTTTTCTTACCCGAAATAACTCCTACTGATTTATTAGACTATCATTAAAGTTCTAGAAAGACCAACAAGAATCAGACAGAAGCATGAAATAACCATTACAGTAAGACACTGGTAATTCTTTTCTTCTATTTACAGGTTTTCCTTTATAAACAATAATGTAACCGTCAATTAATTCTAACTTTTGAAATGAAACTATTAACTAGCCTTAAATAATCAAATTTTCTTCATATGTGTTAAGAACTGGTTTGGAATTCTTGGACATATAATTTCAATATTTCTGAGGGACCTACATTACATATAGTTCTGCAATTCTTTTTTGTTTGAATTATATAAGACTGCAATTTAAGGGGAAATTAGCTTTGACCTGAAATGGGAAAAAAAATGCCATTTTGAATTGTATGGTACCTCTCTTCAAACAAATTCCAAATTGCCTTTTTTAGAAACAGTAACTATAACATAAGTAATGTTAGATGTAGATACACATTTTTTCTGTGCTCCAGAAAAGTTTCTATCTTCTACAAACACCCAGTCATATATTTACATTTTGCTATGTGTACCTCTAATCAGGTATTAACATTTATGTTAGAGAAACACAAACAAACCCTCAAGCCAATAGATATATAAAATATTTTTGATCAACAAAGAGGATTCATGAGCAGATAGTCTAATTCCACTTACTTTAGAAATGTTTTGGCCATTTCATCAATATTTGTGACACGGATTGTAAACAATGGTTTCTGCTTAATACTTTCAGGAAGACCAGGATGCTGAAGGCTCAAAAAAGTTAGGTCTGCCCCCTGTGATCAATAATATAAGAATGATTTAAAAGTACAGTCAATTTTTATTCTATTCCACAAAATATTAGTACAATCTTAAAGAGGTGAATTATTTCAAATATGTCTGACTTTGAAAAATTAGAAAGCATGATGCAATACAAGATAAAATCTTCTGTGTTATCCATTCAGTTTTCTGCAAGGACAGTAATTTTAATGGACAACATCTATCTACTGTTTTGTCTCCAGTTATCTTTTCTGCTGTACGCCTGCCCAATTATATATGAATATTTTGTGCATTCTCCCTCAATTGCCAAATGATCTCTAAATAAGCGGCTTTTCTGTCACAATACTCATTTACTAACAGACAACATCTAACTTCCATGATTTTGACTGTTTTACTTATTGCCTCTGAATTTATCCCACAACTGAGAAGAGTTGGAGTACAGGATTATAAGTTTCAAGACTAAAATATTCTTTTGAGATCCAAGGGAAGCAGAATTTATTCAAGGTTAAGAGTTGAATTCCTTATCTTTATAGATGAACAGAACAGAAAAATTCTGTTTCTCATCTAACAGAAAAATATTTTTAAGTCATTCAATTGCTCAAGTTCTTTTGTAACTTTTTTGACAAATTGAAAGAAAGTAATATCTTGATTCAACTAATCCACGTCCAGTTGTATGTAGATGCAACACTCTTTATATAGAAAAAAATGTAATTCTGAGAAATCTATAATCTTCAAAGAAGCAGGAAGAAAATCCATATAGACGTTTCATACAGTAATTCCAGTAACTTTTGTATTTTTCTTTTAATTGGTTTATTTTTTTCTCTTAATCAGGTGTATATATTAAGATGTTGATAAAACTTAATATAGAATGCATAGTGTGTGAACAATATAGTTTTCAGGCTATAAAAATCTACACAGATTCCAACAGGCAAAAATAATTGTCACAGAGTGCCTACAGACTTGCTGTAGTTTAGTTTATTAAACTTAGTTTAGTTTAGTTTAGTTTAGTTTATTAAACTTGTATGCTGCCCTATTCCCAGGGGGACTCAGGGCGGCTAACAAACTAATCGGGAAGTGGGGATAAGAAGGGATAAGAATGACTACAGACTTGCTATTATCACTTATAGCCACATCAGAGACTATATATCAGCATCCAATGTATGCATTTACTAAGGCATAAGTATTCTTCATTCCGATACTCATTGAATAATTGTATTAAGGATATAAAACACTATGTTATCTGCTTAACACTTCTTCGGTTTAATGTAAAAATTCATACTCCCAAGATTTTAAGCTGTAAATTCTAAATGTTCTAATATTGTTTTGTTACCCAAATTACTGTCAGGTTAATACAGTGACAAATGACTCTATGTACACATTTCTTTATAGCCTAAAAGTGCAGCTCCTGTAATGAACATTATTGTTATACTGTTATTAGTAATAATTTCTTGAATTCTAAAAAAAGAGACAAATAACTATATTTTGAAAGAAATTCCTTTGTGGGGCAAGGTTGAGCATCAGGGTTTAGTCCCCATGGTCTAATCCTGAAGTTCAATATTGCCCAACAGAAACCAGCCATAAACACCTAAACGAGTAAATTCCTCCATTTTTAGAAGTTCCAGTGTATGCGTTTTGATTCTCAACACTTTGATTAAAAAGTTGGTTTATGTTTTACCAAATTAAATAAATAAGGATTAATCGCTTTAAGAAGCAAGACAATCCTATTCATTTAATCATAAAAGTTGAGCTCAGTAATTTTCCTCAACTGGTCATCTGCCCTCTTGTGGCCAAGGGAAGATATGTAGCCTTAAAGCAACAAAAAAGCAAGTATTTTTTATTTAACTTGCAACTAAAGAATTAGAGTAAGATCTTTCTGAATATTACTTTGATTGTGGATCTGATCAATGTAATCAGAAAAAAATGTCTTCCTGCATTCTCTAAGTACATTAAATCATGGTTTGAATCCATTTAACAACAAACACCGAAAATATTCAAGAAAAAAAATGAAAACAACAATTGAAAATAAAGTATCATTGCCTGCCCATTACTGGCAATCTTAAACCAGCTCACAATGTTCCGGGTAGTATTGCCTATGTTCTTTGAAATAAATTTAATTAGCAGTTAGTAGATGGAAGAACTACAAGCTGGGTTTCAAAGAAGCAGAATAACTAGAGATCAAATTGCCAACATTTGCTAAATTATGGAGAAAGCAAGGAAGTTCCAGAAAAACATCTACTTCTTCACTGACTATGCTAAAGCCTTTGATAGTGTGGATCACAACAACTATGGCAAATTCTTAAAGGGATAAGGAGTACCAGATCACCTTACATGTCTCCCAAGAAGTCTGTATGTGAGTCAAGAAGCAACAGTTAGAACTGGACATGGAACCATTGATTGGTTCAAAATAGGAAAATGAATATGACAAGGCTGCATGTTGTCACCCTGCTTATTTAACTTATATGCAAAGTACATCATACAAAATGACAGGATGGATGAATCACCGTTAAGATTTCCAGGAGAAATATCAACAACCTTAGATATGCTGACAATATCACTCTAATGGCAGAAAGTGAAGAGTTACTAAAGAATCTCTTGATGTGGGTGAAACAGGAGAGTGCAAAGGTTAGCTTGAAACTCAATATTTAAACAACTAAGATCATAGTATCTGGTCCTATCACCTCCTGGCAAATAAAATGGGAAGAAATGAAAGCAGAGAAAGGTTTTATTTTCTTGGACTCCAAGATCACTGCAGACGGTGACTGAAATTAAAAGACACTTCCTCCATGGGAGGAAAGCTATGGCAAACCTAAGCAGCATATTAAAAGCAGAGACATCACATTGCTGACAAAGGTTCATATAGTCAAAGCTATATTTTCCCAGTAGTGATGTATGGTTTTGAGAGTTGGACCATAAGGAAGGCTAAAGCGCTGAAGAATTGATGCTTTTGAATTGTGGTGCTGGAGAAGACTCTTGAGAGTCCCTTCGACTGCAAGGAGATCAAATCAGTCAATCCTAAAGGAAATCAACCCCGACTGTTCTTTGGAAGGACAGAAGGACAGCTGAAGCTCAAATACTTTAGCCATCTAATGAGAAGAGAGGAGTATTTGGAAAAGACCCTGATGTTGGGAAAGATCAAAGGCAAAAGGTGGAGGGGACAGTAGAGGATGAGATGTCACTGATCTGATAGTGCCACTGATGCAATAAACATGAATTTGGGCAAACTGCAGCAGATAAGACAGGGGAGCCTGGAGTGCTACGGTCCATGAGATAGTAAAGAATTGGACATGACCTAGCGACTGCACAATAAGATACGTACTAGCATAGGTAGAGTAGATTTTGGTCAGGATTACTGAAAATAAATGTGAATAAATTCACATTCAATTATTTCAAGCAGAATCACTACAAAATAAGAGATTATTTGTAGCATATTCCCATTTTCAAGACCATGAAATCTTCTTAGCCCCCGTTTGCAGGGAGGGAACACCATCCTTCCTTAATATAAGAAATTTTCTGTGCTTCTTCCAGCTCAAAAAGCCTCTATAAACAAAACTGTACCAGTGATACTTTTTTAAAAGTATTTTCTCCACTTACTCCTGTAAAAACAGTCTATTTCTCTCTACCCTGCAAGACCATCTTATTTGTTCATATACCTGCATGGTTCAAACCCACTGCGCAGCAATCATGTAGTTTCTGGACCCCAAAAGTTGCTCATACTTTCCTCCTATCTGGACTTAGAATACTTACAACAAAGAAATCATTAAGTCTGTATGGTTTTCCTTTCCTCTGTCCGCGCTGATGCATATAAATACCTTTCAGAATGAATGGTAGAGCATTTGTTCTGCATGAAATTAAAACAAAAAAACTCTTGAAGTGATTTTACTAAGTATTAATGGCTAAATAAAATTCTGAGGAGACTTTTATATATTTATATATGTATACCTATTTTTACCAAACTTTCGATATTCATAAATAGTTAAAGATTTGTCACAAGTAAAGTAAAATCCAATCAGTTCTCGACAAGCATCACGTCCATTTCTATAATGGAAAAAAAAAGGATTAGACTTCTTATAAATAAAGCAGAATGATTCCTTAACTGCCAAGTAGACAGAAAAAAATATTACATTTTAAGCAACCCTCATGTTGCTACAGTTTATATAATATAAATTTAACCAATGTTTTCCTCTGCTGAGAGTTCTCCACTAATCCTGATCAGAATATGAGACTTGGGGAATGCATGTTATTTCAAAGTAGGCCCACTATCTATAAGTGTTCTACTTCCAGTGCCTCAAAGCTCCACCCGACTAACAGATCTAAGGACCAAACATTACATATTTTAGTATTTAGTATTTAAGGTAAAATAATAACACCAATAATTCCTGCAATAGATCATACTGCTGGACCATGACATAAGGAGGAAAGATAAACAGAGTAAATTCTTGTATTCACAAGATCCACAACAATCAATTAAAGGACACCAATACAATTTACTAGTTTATCCCTCCTACATAGACAGGGAAGTCAGCATTTTCTCATCAATCTAGCTAGTACTTGATTATGATTTCATGAAATATGCATAGAGCAAATCACCATGAGTATAAACAACACTGGATGAAAGTCTAATGTAAACTGTAATGTTGCTATTCTATTGTATTGGAAAGCAATTGAACTAAAATGTGGTTATGCAAGTAGCAACTTCTGAACAGAAAACAATATTTAAAAGTTTTGTACGCATACCTTAATATCAATCTACCATCAAACCGTAATTTATTAGAAAGCATATTTTCTGTCAGTGCTGACCTAGTCTTAATTCTGTAAGAAACATATATAATATAAGTTACTATGCAAGTAAAATAAGTCATTTTGCATGCCCACTGCTTGTAGAATTTACATGTTCATGAACAGAGTTCAATAGAGTTATCATGAAAAGATACAGCAAAGACAAAACAAATTCTGATTACTGCCACTACAAATAAGCTTAAAATAATATACAGGTTATATATTTCACTGGAACTATAAAATTATGTCTATTTTCTCTGCTTATGAGTGGTATCTTCAAGAATCTGAAGCCTTTTAAAGTCTTTCTAGTAGATATCAATGTTTAATAAAATCTTACTGATGATTCAAACTATGTACTTCATACCATTAGCAGTAAAGTTGATTTTATTTATTTAATAAAATATCTGTGTGTATGTAATTGCACATAATTCATATTTTCAATAAAATAAGTGATATTTTTACAAAATTAGTCACAGCAATTAATACATTCCTAGAACATTTTAGGAAAGCTTAGTTCCTGGTTGCAGGAACACACAGTTGAATGGACATTACACAAATATTATATATTAAAATTAAATTATTATTCTAAATGTGTTAAGAAGCAATCACCATTCAGTGTAGCCAGAAAATAAATTAGTGGAATATTATTTATTTATTTAAATTTATATCACTGCCTATCTCAAACTCATGACTATAGGAAACTAATTATTATTATTAAAACAGCAAAAAGCCATAAAATCAGTGAAACAAAAATATACAAGTAATCTATAGACAAAGTAAAAACAATGCACCAACAAAAATCAACATAACCATTATACGGACTGCACCATACATGTGTATCGCTAGACCCAGTGACAGTACATCTGAAACACTATCCCTGATTAGCTCATTTTGGGGGGGGGGGGGCGAAATCACATACCTTAAATAGAGATTCACAGAGAGCATATTAAATTCTAGATGGGAGACTACAATTTTATAAAAACAGATATAAGAACAACTGAACATAGCAAAGCAGTTTAAATTAATGGTCTATTTAATTCTGATACCCAGCTTCCAACCATGATTAATCTATTTCTAACCATGTCTAATCAAATACTAATCTGAAGCACTATGCTGGGCTTTTTCAGAACAATTGGTTTTTAAAAGCATATTACTTTGATGTCACATGATTAATAACGATTTGACAGTCTTGTCATCTGTGAATTTCAGTTAAGTTGGAATCTATCACTTCATGTGGCAGCTAATTTCATAGGTGAACATCTGAAATATCCACGTTAAGTACAATATTTTGACTATGCAGATCCCCCTTCATTGAGTGTGAGTGGATGATCCCAGATTCTAGCAGTAGATTGGGGAAAACCCACTACCTACTTAATTTCATTATAATGCTTCACTTTATAAATTTCTATCAGGTCTTCCTTATTTTCTATTTTTAATTTTTTAAAAATGAATTGTATCCTAGTTGATTAAAATTCTCCAAAGTAACGGCTTCTGGGGGCGGAGCCTGTCGACGAAGGAGCTCAACGGAGCTCCTCTCAGAGTTCTGGTCTGTATATCTAATTAAGATCAATAGATATCACCCCTTTTTGGCAGAAAGGGGCAGGCAGAAGCTCAGGTGCTAGGATTTATTCATAGTTCACAGCCCCTTTTCTTTTTTTTTTTGGGCTGCGAACGGAGAAAAGATCCAGCGTAACTGAGCTCTTATCTCCAGCCAGTTCTTCTTAGCTGCTTTTTTTTTGCAGCCCTAGACAGGCGATCCCCCCCCCCTCAGGACAATGATAAACTGCTTAAAGCAAGAATAACACGAGCGGGTTTTACTCCTGAGATGTTCCTATTTTTATAACTATCTAAACACCAGCCCTGTTTTCCTTTGAAGCTTCTTTGTTCAACAAAATGGCGTTTTTACTGTGTTGGTGATTGATGACGTAATTAACCGGCTTCTCCCTGGAGACTGCTCCATTAACAAGCAAAATCTACAAATAACTTATTGAGAACTGAACAGGTGAAGATACTGTTTATCTGTTTATTCTCAGCTTTTATCTATAATGCCTCCCAGGTCTAAGCAGGCAAAACGCTCCCCCCTGCATGTGCCTAAAGAACTTGTTAGAAAATTGCTGCCCTTGCCTCCTACACCCCCTACTGGAGATTCCTCAACACAGGAGCTTCTTTTTCAAATACTTAATGATTTTAAACAAGAAATCAAAGAATTTGTGCTGGATTTATGCGACAAAATACAGACCAAGATTGCCCAGATAAAGACGGATATCTTTGAAGCTATGTCTACTTTGACAGATTATATCGAAGAAATGGAGACTAAACTGGAAACTTTGGAGGAGGCTAATTCTAATTTGACTTCCAACATTCAAGCATTACAACAAGAGATTAGAGATACTCAAACACAACTTATAATGATAAACTATAACAGAAAGGCGTTTGCAATAAGAGTTAGAGGACTGCCCGAAAAGAAAGGAGAGAACTTGAAACAGACGTTTGTAGAGGCTTTCAGTCAAGCGGTGGGAAGTCCGGGATTTAATTTTGATTGGAATATTCGAAAAATCTATCGCCAGAATTCGTGTGTAGCAGAACAGCGACAGCTTCCAAGAGACATAATTATATACTTTTTTACAAGAGAATCCAGAAATGCGATCATCCAAAAATTTCACAACAACAGGCTGCGAATCGACGGGCAAGATTTGTTTGTCTTTAAAGAAATACCACTCCAGATGCTGCAAGCAAGGAGAGACTATACTTTTTTAACCCAAGAACTTAGAAATCATCAAATACAGTATAAATGGGGAGCTCCAGCTGGAATCACAGTTACATTCGAGAATCAAAGATTTCGTCTCAATTCTGTTTCGGAAGCTCGGGACTTTTATTATAAAACTCTGAAGGCGGGGCTTCCTGACTCACTCGGAAATGTGGAAAGACAAGGTGAAGGAAAGACAAGCAGCAATTTACTTGGTTACAAGACGGAGGGAGTTGTTCTCCCCCTACCGGAGAGGCAGAAGAGCGGAAACTGAGGATTTAAGAGTAAAGAATAAAGATCCAGCGATGTCTTTAAAATACTTTTTAAACTCTTGGATTGATTAAAATTTTAGGATTCCTGTTTGGTATGAAATGGTAAAGCTGTGTACCGATGAGGAACGGAAAGAAGCATCTCTTATTTTGGACAGATATTGTATGGGATCTTTATAAGACTTATTTGAATTTTAATCCAAACTGCGCATGAATTGTTTTCTGGGGTGAGGAAAGCGGAGACCAAGATTTATTTGAATTGCGGTTTGGGATGAATGGAGTTGGGAGGAGTGGGACAGAAGGGAAGGTGGAGCGGGATATTGATGAAGGGATCTTGGGACTGAATGAAGTGGTATGGATTTTGGGCACACATTTTACGGATTTACATGCTTGAAGTATAACATAAAAAGCTCAGGATTTTAAAGTGAAGAGCGAGATCCTAATCTTATGGAATTTGGGCTTGGGAGGAATGGAGATGAGAAACGAGGGGTAGGAAGAAGAGTAGCGAAAGTATGATTAGATTGTTCTGTATTTGAAGGTAAATTGATTTTTGTATAAACTATTATTTGAATATAAGGTTAAGAAAGGCTATTTGGAAAGTCTACAGGAAGATGGGGGTAAATATCAAAGAAGCAAGGGACGAAGACAAAATATAAATGGAATGATCTATACTGTTTAAATTTTAAGAATGATGGGAGGCTGAGCATAATGCAAAAGATTTTCTTTTTTTATTTCTTTTTTTTTTCTTTTTTTCTTTTTCGGAGTGTTCTTTTTATTTTATTTTCATTATTATTGTTAATCTATTTGATTATAAGATATTCTAGAAGGTGAATGGTATTGAACTGTGCCGGGTGTGGGACCTGGGAAGTCGGAGGGGATTAGGGAGGGGGCTTCATTGGGGGTGGGTGGGTGGGTGGAGATATAGTCTCAATATATAGAATAAGAAGAATACACTTGTATACTGTTGTTCCTTATCTTTTCTTTTTATTTTTCTCTTTTTTTTCTTTTTCTTTTTTTTTTTCCTTTTCTTTTCTTTTTAGCGCAATTTTTAGTAACTGAATAGATTAATGAATAGAGAAATGCACCAAAGTGAGAAGTAAAGGAAAGGAAGAGGGAGAAGTAAGGAGGGAGGAAGAGGGGAATGTAAGGAGGATGAGAGGGGAAGGAGGGTGAGGAAGGCGAGAAAGGAAGATAGGAGGGGAAAGGGAAGTAGGAGGGGTGATTGTTGGAGGGAGAAAGGAAAGTTGGAGGGGGAGAAGAAGGGGTGTATGAAAGTGACAGGTTGGGTTTATGAGGTGGGTTTTTTTTTATTATTATTATATTATTATTATTGCAAATATTCAGTATATAAGTGAATGTATAAAATTGAAAATGAAAATGAATAAAACATTTGAAGAAAAAAATAATAATAATAATAATAAATGATTTATTTTGCCCAAGAAAAAAAAAATTCTCCAAAGTAACAATAGATATATTTCAAATTAATTGCATAAAGGCATGAGCTACAAATAATCATAGACCTTCTTGGCTCATGGGAGCAATAGTTCTTTAATTTATTTCATGTCTATAAAATGGGGAGTAATACGTTATAATTTAAAAATGCAGTGAAATACATGAAAGTTTTTTAAAAAGCTGAAAACCATTGTTGGATAAGCATTACTATTACAAAAACAGATTTTATTTAGGTGCGCAATCTGAAATTAATGAAAATTCATATTGAAATAATTTTGGGGACATTATCCATAAAGCAATATAGTGTAAGATTTCTTACTTTGTTTCATGTAATGTTCTTTTTCTAAAGCGCAGAGGTGCTGTGCTTAATCCGGGAAGAACAGGATACATCTTATAAATATCTGAATTTCCATTTTGCTCTGGATCGCTTATCACAGCTCTAAAAAATAATAATACGGAACTGGTTTATCAAATTATAAATCTATTTAATGTTTTATTTCAAATTTAATTATTAATATTTACATGTTAAATAAGTCTTGAACAATCAAGAGAAATAGCAATAAAATTACCAATACTTTTCATGTAACATAAAAGTGCTTAAATTATCTTATATACATTGCAACTTTTCTAAATTGTACTGATAGGAGTATAAATACACTATACATTATCCTCTTTGTTAGCAATACTCAAGTATTATGAATATTTCAAATTCATATAAATTGTTATCTGTCTCATAAAACCTAGCAGAGTTCATAAAAACATTCAAGTGACAGATACTACAAGGCATTTGCACAAATTTGCTTCTAATACAGTAAACACAGGTATCCAGAACACTATGTGATGCTAATGTATGGGGTTACTCATACATTATGATTGTTCAAAATATGAAGTCTAAATATTTTAATGCTAAAGCAGTCCCTTCACCTGTTCTCTTGACCTCAGCCATCTGGGTCTCACTTGAGCCAGCCTAGGGTAGATGCCTGGCAGATTCAGGGAGTAGTGAAAGCATGAGGAAGTGGTCGTCCCAACTGATCTTTCTATTCCTTATCACTCTCTGGATGCAAGCATTTGACAACTACAAATAGCTTCTGGACAAGGGAGAATGGTAGGGCGTAGCTGTAGATCTGATCTCTCAATGGCTTATGATATCCTTTACAATGTTCTTATGGGCACTGAATTGAGCCACAGAGAAAGATACTGAGTGTTATATCTCTAAAGCTATGCTGGTTCTTCGCCCAAGATTGAGACAGAATGAGATTAGATTGCCAAAACTGGGTTTTTTTGGCTGCACCAGACAAGGATGGTTGAGGCACAATTTTATCATTTCTATTACTATAGTTTTTATTGTTATTGTGAGCCATTTAACAGTTGTGTTTTTAAGACTTTTAAATAAATCAACAAAATAAATAATCTAGTCACACAATTAACCATATGGACTGTTTTTTTTCCTTTTGTGTAAGGAAGGATACAAAAAAACGAGTTAAGCAGTTCTGCTTTTTCCCTGCTGCTTGTCACCTTCTTGCCACATTCCCGCATTACTGGATCGATCATTTCTTTGAGTTTTTTTCTTGTTTTTTACATGTTGAAAGAAGCGCTTTTTTGTTATTTTTGACTTTTGACGCAAACTTTAGTTCATTTTAAGCCTTTGCTTTCCTCATGTCATCTTTGCAGGCATGGGCTCTTAATAATCTGCTTTAGTTATGTCCCTTTTTTCTTTCAATTTATCAGAGAATTCTTTATGCAGGCATGCTGGCTTTTTTTTTGAGAACTGTTATTTTTCTTCTTCATTTATATTGTGTTAGACTGGGCTTTTATACTCTCACTTTTCAAAGTTTCCCAAGCTTCTTGGGTTGTTTTCCTCTTAGGGATTCTTATCCATGGAATCCTTACCATGCTTTTTTAAAGTTTATTGAAATTAGCTCTCTTAAATCCCATGACTCTAGTTTGACTTTGTTCTATTGCTTTTGCTTGCATATTATGTTGAATTCCAATATTGGATGATCATTTCCCCACCCCCACCCAAGGATCCTGTAGCTTCAACACCTATCATTTCATCTCTGCTATTGAGAACGAAGTCCAATATGGCTGATCCTCTGGTTCCCTCCTGTACGTTTTGGGAGACAAAGTTGTTTGCTAGGTTTGTCAGGAACCTATTTGATCTTCCAGTTGGTGCAGGGTTTGTCTTTCAGTTGATGTCAGGGAAGTAAAGTCCCCCATTACTACTGTGATGTTTTTCCTACATACCTTAGTTAATTGACTAGTAAAAATTCATCTATTTCCTCTGTTTGGTTGGCTGGCCTGTAGTATATATCTATGGCAATATCATTCCCCTGCTTCTTTTTCTTATATTGACCCAATATGCATTCAAGATAGTTTTTATCATTGTTGTGCTCTATTTCTGTAGAGATATAGTTATTTCTTATATATAATACAATTCTACCTCCTCTTTTATTTGGTGTGTTTCTTTTAAATAAATTAAATCCCTCTGGCTTTCTATTCCATTTCAAGTAAATCATTTTATTGAGTATAAAGTATTATAAATACAAAATACAAAGTAAAAATAAAAGTAGTGGGGTGGTGGAAAGGGGAAAGAAAAGTGAGAAAGATAAAAAAGAAAAAAGATTGACTTCTGACTCTCTCTGTTACAGTAAAATAAGGCATTAACATCAAATCATAACTTTTTGCTTTTTCACATAAATCTGACCAAGCCATTTCTATAAAGATCTATCAATCTACTTGGTAAAACCCAAAATTCCATTTGTGGGTTTCATCCCACCAAGTTTCCATAATGGCAACAATAAGCAATACTGTTGCCTTTTAATTCCCCTTTATAACCAATTATTTGATCTCAAATTTACTTCCCCAAACAGGTCTCATATTCACTGATCCACTGAATTTTGATGCTCAGAGAACTATAAAGTAAATAAATCAACATACAACAGATGACTTGTGGGAGAAATAGAACAAAGCTTCACAACATATTTAACATCTTTTTTGCTCCCTCCCTCCCCAAATCTGTTTGCTGTTCAGCTACTGTGATATTTCTTGTGAATGGATGCATGATTCTCTGCTCTTCAAATACTGGGTTCAAATATTGTATTAAATAAATAGAGGGATAAAATCAAGATCACGTGAAGTGTTAATACCACTTTATAATGCCTTGATAAGGCCACACTTGGAATACTGCATTCAGTTCTGGTCGCCACGATGTAGAAAATATGTGGAGACTCTAGAAAGAGTGCAGAGAAGAGCAACAAAGATGATTAGGGGACTAGAGACTAAAACATATGAAGAACAAGAAGCAATGGGTGGAAACTAATCAAGGAGAGAAGCAACTCAGAACTGAGGATAAATTTCCTGACAGTTAGAACAATTAATTAGTGGAACAGCTTGCCTCCAGAAGTTGTGAATGCCCCAACACTGCAAGTCTTTAAGAAGATGTTGGATAACCATCTGTCTGAAACAGTATAGGGCTTCCTGCATAGGCAGGAGGTTGGACTAGAAGACCTCCAAGGTCCCTTCCAACTCTGCTATTGTATTGTATTATAACAATGCTATTTGTTTAGGTTTGACCTTGTAAATCAAGTAATTTCAAGTAATATAGTAAATCAACTATATAGATAAGATGACCAGACGCAACCATAATATTATGAGAAAAAAGAAGCTAGTTTAATGATTCAACAATACAACTTTGTATGTACTTCTGCTTGTTGTGAACCATCTCTTTCAAGGGAAATACATAGCCCTGCTATATATTAGTACTTTTCTAGCTACTTAATTAGCATTTAATTATCTTACCTACACAATTGATCTAACATCACTTGTTCTACAACAGCTTGTTTTTTTCTTTCTGCTGCTACTTCTTCCTGCAAAGTAACCATTGAACAGAATAAAAGAGCCATTTAAATACTTTCAACAGTATTGCTACAAGTGTAATAAACCATAGGATTTAGCACTCTTAAAGCAGCAGTGGGACTGTTGTTTTAAAAATAAAACAGATATAAAACACTACCTTGTTATAAAGGTTTTACAAATAATTAATGCAGAATCTAGGGAAAAAGCCAACATTTTTATTGAATTGGGTTTAATGGGTTTAAAGCTACAATATGGGCAGATTACATCAAAAGGAAAATTTAAAAATAGTATTACTTTTGTTTCAAATTGGAGTCAGACTTATTTATTCATTCATTCATTCATTCATTCGTTCGTTCGTTTGTTTGTTTGTTTGTTTGTCTTGTATGCCGCCCACTCCCGAAGAACTCCGGGCGGCTCACAATAGACAAGGGAAGGGGGAATAAATAGACAAAGTTTATTTAGTTACAGTTTATCCTAAACTGTAACTAAAGTACAATTTACTCATTGTGTAGCTGTTAAAAAGCTCTACCAGGAAACTCAGATTGTAGTCTACCCACATACACAGAAACCCTCTGGTGGAATTTGAGAGTACTTTTCTCTGAAAACCACCTCACAAAGCTTTTTGAAGAGAAATAAGGCATAGCATTATGCACACTGCCTTGCTTTCCTAAATGAAAGGGGGAATATAAATCTAATAAATAAAAAAATATTTTAGTATCAATTCAGCCATCAAACCATGCATGAATATTAACATGCTGACATAAAACTGGTTCTATGCCATCTTGACACATATTAAACTCAGAGTTTCAATTGTTTAAATAAAGTTTTGTTTATATTCTTAATGGAAAATAAAAATAGTAAGATAGTAATTACATCCCACATTTATTATTTTTAAAATAACTCAAGTAGGCAAATACCCAATACCCTCCTAATTCCCCTACAACAACAATCCCTTGAGGTGGGTTGGGTGAGAGAGAGAGTGACTGGCCCAAAGTCACCCACCTGCCTTTCATGGTTAAAATGGCACTAGAACTCACAATATTCCATTTTCTAGCCTGGAGCCTTAAGCAGCAGACCAGACTGGCTCCATTTCATCTGTGCACAATAAAAAATCATTATCTACAGTATGTACTTAAACTAGAAGGGCACTAAACCAAGTTATATTGGGTTAATTTTATTTATTTACATTGCTTAACTGTAAAAATATGTGTGAATTTTCAAGTACTTTAATTTAGCCTACTAAACTTACAACATCAAATTTTCTTATGCTATGCTGCATAGTATATGGTTTGTTTGTATAACCTTGCTGTAAAAGGGCTTTCTCATCAAGAACTGTGAATTCATCCACTCTTTGTTTTTCTGGTGGTAAATCCTGCATGGGAACAAAACATAATATTTGGATGAAATAGGTGATGCCAGGGAGTATTATCACTACTATTTATTTCATTTTAATTCCTTGCTGCTAAAATATGCACAGGAAGTAACCTGTACATATTTCCTATATCTAACTTCTCCTCTTGAATTTTTGAGAAATTAAAAAGAATTAAAAAGAACTGAGACATTTATAAATCTTGTATACAGCAGCTGTTTCTACTAAAATAAATAGAAACCCATTATGCAAAACATGTTAATGTTATCTCTGACCTTAAAGAAATTGCTGAATATTCACATATCTCAGAAATTACTACAACCACATGGAATCAGCATAGCACACAAGACAACTAAAGTCCTTGAAAACATTCCAAGCAAACCAAAAGACCCAGTAGCCCCTCAAGAAAAAACATAATAATCTACAATATATAGTATAATAACTGCAACAACCACTACGTAAAACAAACAGGCAGAAGACTGGCAGAACGCATCCATGAACACCAATTAGCTGTCAGAAGAGATGCTGAAAACTTTTTTAATTTCATAAGATGTGGACAGACTTAACCATAGTTTCAACTGGGAAACTGTTACCATTCTAGAAGACCAAGCCAACTCCTTATCAGTGCAAATTCACAAATCACTAAGGGCAAAAATGAAAACAGCATATTAGCCAAGCAACTATATACAAATTAAAATGCAAAGAAATGGAACATAGAACTATAAAACAAAGAGGGAAATACAATGAGCATCAAAGGGGAAAAATGTAGTTGAATATGCAGAGGTTGGAAAAAGCAGAATTGGGGGGCTATGGGGGGGACTTAACACTTACATTCGTCCATAATAAAAATCTATTCACTGTTTAGATTGTCCTTATTATACCTTACACCCTACATTTGCTTTAGTGAAGCTAATCTCCATACAGTGTTTTAGATAGATTTGTTATGCTGGGGTAATATATGAATGTTACCTTTTTTTCAGCTATCTTGCATGGAAGTTCATGAAACAGGTTATTATTTATTTTCTTTTTTGCAGCTCTCTGAGAATACTGCTTATAGCCCTCTTTCATTTCTGTTTCATATTGCTGATATTTCAGCTTGTATATGTCTGTTGGGAGTGGCAGATTTTCTGGTATTGTTTTTTGCTCCTTTGAAGACAGCTGCAAATAAATAATTAGAACAGTAATAACGGTATAATCAATTGAATGGAATCAAACATAACATTTAAATATTTATCAATTGTCCAACTCAAGATTGTTCAGATTTGCAGAGATGCTAGATATAACTGCAAATCTAAAGCAAAAAAAATTGAAAATATGAAGTTACATTTTTACTAATAGGATTTGTTACAGAGTAGTAGAACAAATATACACATATCATCACCATCATTACAAAAAAAATTCGTATTTGTTATTTTAAAATGTGATTCATTTTACTTCTTAAATTATTTACCTCAATTTTCTTCAGGTCATGTCTCCTTGCTGCCTATACAATAAAAAGGGAAGAAAATACATATTACAATATTCTTTTTTTTTAAAAAAATCATTATTTAAACTAATTAACAAAATGTGATATGTTTTAATAATGAAGAAAAAATCAGAATATCTTAATTCTGGAATTAGCAACATTAATCACAAATCATATATTTGTATTTAAAAGTAAGCCCTATTATACAGGGGAAAGTATTTCTAGGTAAGAATAACAGAACTATAGGGCAAAATACAATTCTAACATGCTGGCTGTGATTCAGAACTAAGCAGGTAGCAACATTTCCATTTTTAAATTCTGGTATCAAAATCGAGTAATCTAAGAGAAGGAAGTTGTGGACCATTTTCATTCTGCCTGTTCACCCAGATATAATATCATAATAAATGGGTCTTTCAAATAATGGCTCCTCTTAACCATGCTTATAAGAGGCTTGATACTTTTTATGGCAGACAGAGTTTCAAAATAGGATTCTGAAAATGATAACTAAAATCACGCTGTACAAAATATTATTTAAAACTGAAGGATTTTTTTTAAAAAATCAGTATATTTCAGTTATTTTCACTAATAAAAATTCCAAAGAATGGTAACCGGTATTTCAAAATAAACAAAGATACTCCAATACACAAAATGCTTATACAACTGTCATATGACTCAAAAATTTGAAGTTTAAGAGCACCAAATAGAGCACAAGTTGAATCTATCCTATTTAATTTAAGGCCCTGACAGATCCCACAGCTTCAATAGAATCAATCTCTTTTTTCTCACAGTATTTTCTAATTTTTATTATCTCATCTGCTTAGGAATTCTGAAGATATGAGAATGTATGCATTATTCTGTGATCATGTAACTCTGTTGAATATTATCTTTCCTAAAACAATGCTAATCATTTTAACTACAGTGATTCAGTTGTTACATACATTTAGATGAGATTTGTTTCTGGAAGAGTTATGTTTGAAAATACCTCCTTCAATAAGCCAACTTACCTGTTCTATGTTATGATATTGTGTGTGAGTACTTTGAGTGCCCCTCCTAAAAGATGAAGATACACGTGGAGGGCCAGTGTAAGGTCGTACACCATTGTACAGTGAGCCATTATCTCCATCCTAAAACATAAGACACATTTATTTCTCTGTAATCAAATAAACTGGACTTTCTTAGTTTTTTCTTGAAAATGTTTTGCTTCTCATCCAAGAAGCTTCTTCAGTTCTGAAGGTTCTTGGATGAGAAGCAAAACATTTTCAAGAAAAAACTAAGGAAGCCCACTTGTCTTTTGAAAAGCATCTTTGGGACAACTGTGACATGGACAACTGAGATTCTCCACAGACATGTAATCAAATAAGCTTGTCTAAAAAATTCAGAAATTTCATATTATTGAGATGATAGAAACAGATCCTAGTAACCCAGCACCAGTACAGATAGCAAATAACTTAAGGAATTTTCTTGCTCAGATTTGCTACTCATCAGTATTATTTTTATGTGTAAAGAATTTAAAAACAAATCAAACATATATAATGGACACCAGATAACTGTATCTAATTAACTCTGAAATTAAAGAATTATTTGGTTTTTGTTTTTGATTCCCTTTACTTTGAGTTAAAACCAAGACGAAATCTGGGAGGTATATTATGGACTTGTGTCAAATAAATACACAGATAAGTAAAATGCCACATACAGGTAGTCCTTGACTTACAACAGTTCAGTTAGTGACTCTTTGAAGTTACAACAGCATTGAAAAAGTGACATTGCAGCATCTTCATGGTCACATGATCAAAATTCAGACACTTGGCAACTGACTCATATTTATGATGTCCTGGGCTCATGTGATCACCTTCTGTAACCTTCAATATCAATGGGAAAGCTAAGTCCCTTAACAACGATGTTACTAACTTAACAATTGCAGGGATACACTTAACAATTGTGGCAAGAAAAATAAAATGAGCAAAACTCACTTAACAAATGTTTCACTTAAGCAACAGAAATGCTAAGGTTAATTGTGGTCGTAAGTTGAGGAATACCTGTACAAAGAATAGCAATGATCGGAAAATTTTAAATAATTATAATTAATAATAATGTATTAAATGTATATGCTGCCTATTGTAGTCCACATAAGTTAGACTAATACTATGAGTTTTGTAGTACTGTTGCACTGTCAAACTAATATGGGTTTACCTTCTTTAATTTAGTTTACATTTTGAGCATAAGAATGGAATGCTAAAGTTTTCCCTTAGCAACCAACTTGCTGAAAACTAACTGAAAAATAAGAACTTTCTCAGGCTGAATAGCAAAAGCCTTTTTTTTAACTGAGCATGTTAAGAAATTTCAGCTTAGGTGAAATTGTATTTTTTTTCAAAATGGACTCTATGAGACTCATGATATGTTTTTCCATGCTAACGTTTTACTTCTTTAATACTTTAATACAATGCTCTTTTCTATTGCTATGCTCACATATTATCGGATATCTTAATTTCTATGATGTAACTGGACAGATTATCATTTCTGAAGCAATCAACTTTTACTTAGAAGTTCTTTGTTGCACTAACTATAAAAAGTAAATATAAGCCATTTTTCAAGACCCTCCATTTTATAGGGGGAGCCCTCTTTAGTACTCTAAAACGTTTAAATGAACCTCTGACTTGGCTGCTTATTAGAGAAAGTAAGCCAAGGTAGAACCTACAGCCAGATTTGGTCATCACTATGAAATTAGAGTGAAAACAAGCAGCGATTGCCAATTTGTCCTAAATTAGGCCTTATTATACTTAGCAATTATTTTTCCATAGTCTGGAATTTAATCACCTGCTTTGTTTTCAGAATGCATAGTATTTGCTATACACTTGTCTAGCTTTTGTAAATTAACAATAAGAAGATAAAAGAAAATGAGTTTTTCACTTATTAAATCACTAACTGCTAAATATAGCTGCAGATAAACTTCCTTTAAAAAATTGATATAAATCCAGGAAAATTAGCAAATGAAAATAAAATAAAAGCTAACATAGACCATGAAAACTGTTTTCATTTCTGTTCCAGTGTTTGTATTCAAACAACTGTCATATTTAATATTTTCATATTTTTAAATAATATCAAAAAAGCCAAATAGCTATTACCTCATCTTCTGAATCTCCCAACTTTCCCAAGTCAAGACATGGCACACTATGGAGAATTAGAAATTTAAAATTATAATACTTCCCTGGTTTTTAGATGTCACACAACTTTTTCCTTCAAAGTAAGGTTGCTGATTTTTGAAAATGGATTAAAAATCAACGTCAAAATCATCCATTTCTATTCTCACAATTAATTGATAGCAGAGGGGTTGCTTATTATCATACAAACCATCTTCCATTTATATCACTTGATTACAAAAAATATCTATATCACATTTGAGTTTTTTCTGAACTTAATTAAGAAAGAAACATATAGAACACAATTAATTTATAGCATTAGATAGATTCATGTGAAACAGATTGAGAGATTACCAATTAATTACAATCTTAAAATGGAGAATTACTAATGTATAATATTAATTAGGAATCAACTCTAGTATTCTACCTTTGCAATTTTCCTAAATTCTCTAGCACATAATTTGAAAGATGCCAATACCTGATACAAACATCAATAGGAACAATATACCCCTATATTTGCATGCATAAAACTTTTAGTCCCACCCAAAACTTTCCCAAACATCTTTAAGTATATTTTCGATAAATATATTTATTAGGTTTGTGCAAAATTGTTTCACACATATGCAAATATATTTATAAACTTTACATACAAAACTCTAAAATAATAGTATTTTATTCTAATAGAACTAAACATTATACTCTGTTGTTATTTCTTAATCTATGAACATTAATTATCTATATTGCTAAATAAGTAAAATAATAACAATTATTAAATTAATTTTTTGCTGGCCATCTCAATGTAGACTACTCTACATGGTTTACAAAAATAAAAATTGGAGAAATGAAAAGGAAATTTAAACAAAGCAAAAGTAAAATAAGAGAACAATAAAATAAAAGCAGAAAAAATACATCAATAGGAGTAGCTAAAAATAGATGGGCAAGTAAGAATACTG
The DNA here is from genome assembly GCF_009769535.1 of Thamnophis elegans. NCBI lineage: Eukaryota > Metazoa > Chordata > Lepidosauria > Squamata > Natricidae > Thamnophis > Thamnophis elegans. Next base: position 45,473,117 of record NC_045547.1, on the reverse strand, counting down.
TGTATGCTGCTTTGTTACCAGAAGAAAGATGAGATATAAAAGTAAAAATACATTTGAGGAATTCTAATATTAATCACTTTTATTTTCAAATCATTGTATCTAGACAGCCATAGAACGTCATGCATACAGAAGCAAAGGAATGCCAATTTTTGCTAATCTCTCTTTGAAATCTGCTACTTAAAATTAATATTAGCACATGAACAATGTGACATTAGAGTTAAAAAATACTGAAATTTCAGTCTGCTTAAATATTTTAAAACACAGAACTTTCAGCTATTGAAACCTTTAATGAAGCTAGACAATTTCTGAGTCTGACACTACCACTCAACAGTCAGCAATTCCATCAGTGAAATATTTGACAAGTTTTATAAAGCATAATTATGATTTGATATCACAACACAAGACACTTCTTTCTTTGCACTATCATCTCTTCTCAGCTGTCTGCCAAACAAAATGTGACATTCCTAGATCAGAACATTTTAAGGGGGAAAAGTGTTTCTTGATCTGTTTGATTTATTTCATATTAGTATTCTATTATACTATCATATTTGCAAAAACAGTTTTTAAAAGGAAAATACTTACTCGGCTGGTCGAGGACCATGGCTTAATCTTGTGTTTGGCCTCCAACCCTGAAAAAAGAATACAAAGCTTTTGTTTGCTTGTTTTGTTTGTTTTCATGTTCCTCCATACTCAATGAAAGTGTGAACATAAATAAGAATCAATTATTAAAAGAAACAAAGAAATACAATAAGAATAGTAGTTTAATTCAGGGGAAATCCAAGGGAATGGAAGCTAGGATTTTAAAAGAATTTTGGTCAGTTCTGTGGTACTTTATGGAGTAACAAGTTTATCTATCAAAAGTTACTTTATTTATTTATTTCAAACATTTACATAACCACCCATCTTATACCAAACTCTGATGGATTCTTTTTTAATAGCTAAATAAAAAAATATGATTATTTAATTTTGTTCTGAAGTATGGTATCCAGAGCCCTGGCAGGGAACATAAATATCCATTGGGTAGGGTAAGCTTCCTCCTCCTTTTATTACTTCATGGTGTTTCCTTATATATTGGAGATAATATATAAATATTATAATATATATGTTGTTTCCAATATTTTGGGGAAAAACATATCAATTTGCCCTTTCAAGCAGATAGTTGAACAAGTAAATTAGTTGGCTATTTGAAAGAATAAATTAATGCTATTATATAGTATTATTAGTAATATATATTTGTGTCTGTGTGTGTTCCTTACATAATCCGTTGAAAGATCACTAGGGCCATTTCACACAAAAAAATTACAGTTGTTTAATGAAACACTGGCTTTCCTATAACCAAAACAAGAAATAGATTGCAAGAAAGAAATTTCATTTAAATTTTGCAGATTATATTATATAAAGCAGGGGTGTCAAACTTGATTTCTTTGAGGGTTGTGTTTGACCTCAGGGATCCGAGTGGGCGTGGCCATGGTGCACGTGGCCAGGTTGACGTCACTTATGTCGGGGGTGCCTGTGGTGGCCCGAGGTCTCTGCCAGCGAAAATGGGCTCCCGAGCTCCATTTTTGGCTGCGACAGCCTCCTGCAACTCCCTGCCAGTGAAAATGGAACTCAGGAAGGCCATGGGCAGCCTCCCGAGCTCTGTTTTTGCTGGCAGAGACACAATGGGATGGTCTTTTGCTGTTTCCAGGGTGGGCCGGTGGGCCAGGCCTAAGTACTCCATGGGCTGGATCTGAGTTTGACACTCCTAATATAAACTATATTGATTATATAAATATAACTGGTATGCTCTAAGGGTGCAGATACAGTACAACAAAATTGTAGCTTTTGGAAAATAATTATATATTTAAAAGAATAATTGTAAAAATGGAGAAATGTAATAATTTTAGATCTAACCCAGCAATATGCAATGTTTGGGAATATGAATCTTTTTTGCTTTCACTTTGCAAATATCTTTAATTTTCTCCACTTTCCTAACATTTAACTGGAAGAACAGATCTATGATGTGCTCTTCAGAAAGATATCTAAAACAAATCCAGGTCTGTTTTTTCTGAAATATTACTCAGCATTTCCAGTTAAAAAAATTACACATCATTCCTTTAGCTAACAAAAATAATCTCTAAATTATTTATTCATTTAGAAAATTTATGTAGCTATCTTATGCACCATAACTCTGGGTGGCCTATAAACAGAAACAACAGCAAAACATTCTAAAATAAATCTACCATGGAAACCTCCGGGGCCCAAATAATATACTCCTCCACACATCAACAGTCAACTTCACTGGGCTTCACCCTCATTCTACCCCAATGCTTGAGCTCTTCAGGGTCCCCTCAAGGGCTAGGAGAGGGGTTCTTGCCAGATCTCAGTGGGAAGGCATTCCATAGAACAGGATCTGCTACAGAGAAGGTGTGCTTCCTAGATCTCACTAACTGGAAACATTTAAGGGAAGGGACTTGGAATATACCCACTCTTCATAACCTGGTGAAATGAGAAGATACTGTCAGTCACAGAACAGGGTTCTTACTAAACTACAGGGGGGAAGATAAGCAAGCAGGAGTCCCAACTGATCCCTTGGCCCAATCTCACAAAGTCTCATATCTGGCTATCTCCGAAGCAGCACTCCTAGTCACTCCACTCAGTGCCATGCTCCAAACCAGGTCACACTTTGTTTATTAGAAAGGGAACTCTCCCATACACATACACACAAAACCAGGTTTCAATTATGTACAGCCTTGTTTCTCTAGTTAAAGATGCATATACATTTCTGATCACAAGGTAAAGTGATAGTGTGTGTCTGTGTTTCAAAATGAACATTCTTTTTTTTTTTTAATTTTGTAAAGTTAATTTTAAATGTACCTGAGAGGACAGTAGAACTGGTCTTTTTGGAGATGCAGCAATTCCTTTAACCTCCAAATCCATCTGAACTTATAACTTAAATGGGAGCTGAAAAGTAAAATTATAAAGTTGACTGGAGAGGGATGATCAGATACTATAAGAAGGGTTTCAACAAAATAAGAGGGTCCCTCCCTCTCCCCCCCCAACTCACCTCACAGTGTTGTAGTGGGGAAAATAGGAGGGGGGGAAGAATATTATGTTCCCTGTCTTGAGTTATTTAAAAATAATTAATATCCGACTTGCACTAAAAATTCAAATCAAAGCTGGAGAGCAAGAAGAAAACAGTAAGTTCTACCCCTTGGAGGACCTGCTGGAAGTATCCATATTTTCTCAGCCAAATAGAACAGAACAGAGCCTGTTGTCTCGAGAACCAGCTAGCTAGGAAGTCAACTGATTTTGTAGCGAACTAAGCAAAACGGAGGCTTTCGCGGATAGGGACAAACAAAGCTTGATTTCCCTGCAGCAGGTCAACACCCATCAGACAAAATGCCTTGCACGCCGAAAACGAGAGGCAGACGCTTCCTTCTTACATGCGTTGACCCAGCTTGTTTCTGTAAAATAACACTTAACAGGTGTACAAAGTCAGGAAAGCGAAGGGCGAAATAGGCATTTCCAACTGTTTTCACTTTACAGCTGTAATGAGGCGCTTCAGGCTTGTTTTTGTTTATGTTTTTTTAATGGCAGAATATTCTACCTGCGTCTCATCGCCCTTGCTGGGGGACGCGCGCACGTACACACACTGCCATGGTTGCCAAGGTTCCCTTGTAAACAGGCCGGAACGTTTTCTTTTCCTCCGCGTCACGCTTTGAAAATTAGAAAGTGATCTCTAAACGGGGAAAGGACGCGAGTGACCGACGCTTCTTTTTTTCCACCTACGTTTTTCTCGCTCGGTCTCCAGCTCTCGCTCCTGCCGTCCTTTTTTCGCGTCTCTCCACGAAGAGTCTGATGCGCGCTCCTAACCGGGTTTCCCTTTTCCTGATTTCCGTCTGGTTTTATTTAGGAAGAACCTGTTTGTTCCGATGTACGTTTCTCCCAGGTTGTGCTGTCTTCCGCTAAACAGGGATCCCGGTAATTTCGAAAATTATTATAGGGCAGCAGATTATAAGAATTATTCTACACCGGTGTTCGTTAATCCGTAAGGATTCTGTTTATGGGGTATTTTTTTATAATTCCTTCATCTTAACAATTGGCCATTGTCTGGAACTTCAGTGTGACAAATGAATAAATCTGGACAGACCCAACTTTCTCAATTTTTCTCTATTTTGTATGAATAATTTTATTAAAAGATTGTACAAAGGTTTTAAAAACTACAGAAACATAGAAATATAAAAATATTATAAAAGAAAATTAAAAGTAAAAACCCAAGAAAACATAAAAAGCAGCAAATTCTGATGTACTTTGCAGCAGTTAAGCAATTACTGTCTTCACTCTCATATTGCACATTAGTTCCCTTTTTCCCATAAACAAAACTTTTAAACAAATCACAAAATTAGTTCATTTTTATCCATTTTCAGCAAAGTTTATAAGATTTCCAGTTATAAAAATAGTTGTACTCTTTTCTCATCCTTTACCCAGTTTCTCCTGGTAATATGCTCACAATAAATGCCAAATATGCTGCAGCAAATGCAGATGATCATTTGTTTTTGATTGCATAAATCAGTGGTTCTCAACCTGTGGGTAAGGACCCCTTTGGGGGTCGAACGACCCTTCCACAGGGGTCGCCTAAGACCATCGGAAAACACATGTTTTCAAAAAAATACAGAAAACAAAATAATTTTATGGTTGGGGGTCACCGCAACATGAGGAACTGTATTAAAGAGTCGCGGCATTAGGAAAGTTGAGACCCACGGGCATAAATCAAATTGTTACATGGACTATTGCCAGTAGTTTATAGCAATCCTCCACAACCTGAAGTTCTTTATGTATATTGTTTCAGTTTCCAGAATTCTCAGCAAAGCCTATTAATTTATGACTAAATTGGTGTGAACTCTTAACAACTATATAGATTTTCTCCATGATGACAGATCTCTTAATTTGTACCTAACCTATTCCTTTAGGTCTTCAAATCTTCATTCATTGCCACCGTAACCGAGTTCATTCACTTGACTGCTACTCATCCTCTTCTCTTTCCACCCAGGATTACAGCTTTGTTCAGAAAGCTAGGTTTTTGTAGGTATCCACAGGATAATCTGACACTGGCTATTTGTCCATATTGCTTAAAAATCCTGACAGCTAAAGTCTATACATTAGACAGTGTTTTTCAACCTTTTTTGTGCAAAGGCACACTTTTTTCATGAAAAAAATCACAAGGCACACCACCATTAGAAAATGTTAAAAAATTTTAACTCTGTGCCTATATTGACTATATATAAAGTAATTTTCCCACGGCACACCTTACACTATGTCACGGCACACTAGTGTGCCGCGGCACAGTGGTTGAAAAACACTGCATTAGGAGACCATTCATACTGGCAAAGCAGTCCTAAATTGACTTACTATATTTTTAGTTCTTAAACTTAGAAAGGCTGTAGAAGACAAATAATCCATTCCAAATTGATACAAAATCATACTGACTGATGTACAATACTCTTGACTTTTCTACCATGCAACCCATAATTTGATTTATGCAATTAAAAACAGTCTATATACCACAGAACGGGGCTTGGCTATATTTATCATCATTTTCAAGAGCATCTGGAAAGATACAACATATTATTTAAAGAACTATAGTACTGGCTTATCAATTTAGTAGATATTATTAGCAAACTCCATGTCAGATTTTATACTAGAAACTTTGTTGGGGGAAGAATATTTTAGCAGTCGTATAGGCAGGCCTTCAACCAAGCCAATCCACTCTCATCTGGGCTTAAAACTTTACAATAAAAAAATATATGTTGCCAGTGTTAACTTTCAATAAAGGACAAAGTATCCCATTACCTAAAATTATATTTTTCATTATAAGACAAACCCCTCTAACATTGTGGTAACTATTGAATTTCCTGGCAAGGGAGCACGGTTGATAAATAACTCTGTTATATATTCTCCAGAGTCACTGCTGCCCTTATTTTATAATAATAACCATGATAAAGGATAAGGAAAAAATTCTGGACAAACTCAATGTCACAGAATTTCTACGAAGAGGGAAATTGCCCTGCTACCTCAATCAATTTATGAATATCAAAAAGTTTTATAGGGATTCAATTTGCTACTTTACCATCATCAATAAATAAATAAATAAATTATGAAACCAGCTTTGAAAAAAGAATCTACCCTTGTAGAGTGTATGGTCATGTCCTGCTTTATGACTTCTACAGAAAATGCCATAATATTCTTAGCAACTATTCTCACATTATTCTGAGAAAACAGATGGGCGATATCACTGCCCAGAGCCCCTCTTTGAGGGAGATGAGCAAATAAATAAATAGTCAGTCAGTCAATTAATCATCTATGAGGATTTTGGAACTGCATAACATGGTCAAATTTGCATCAATAGCCTGCAAAAATCAGATGATTAAACAATAGCAAAACACCTTACTAAATTAAGCACAATAATAGAATCAGGGTAACGTGTTTGGCAATTCATCATATAATTAGCTATCATAATGCATGCATTATATTTAACTGCTCCATTTTATATTTTCAATACTAATCAGTTACAAATAAAATCTAGGGCTTATTGATATTTAATGAAAGGTAGGTAGTTTGTCTCAAACATAGGTAGTTTTTCTCAAAGAAATAAACCTGTTTCCACTGTTCCCAAAAAAGAGAATATCAGAATCCATATTAAAGTTACATGAAATGTCAAGTAACTAAATAATTAATACTGGTACATTCCATATTTGTTGCAAATAATTTCTGCAGAGCCGTATAACACAAATACAATATTTTTATGCCCATGCCCACACTTTAATAACTTTAAAAGTGAAACTGTGATTATGATACTGGATAGAATATACACTTTCTGTGCAGAATATGCAGAAATTATTTTATTCATAATAAATAGGAAATTTTCATAATCATTTTAAAATATACAGCAATTATTGTGAATATATTTTAAAATTTTAAAGTGTGTTGTATAGTATGTCCAATATTCATTAGTTTGTTCATTCGTTCCTAAGACGTCTTCTTAACCCAGTATCTAATTCTGTTGTATCTTGATTATCCATCTTCTTTGGTTCTTCCATTGTGCTGAGTAAGCATTCATGATCAAAACGCTGATACTTTTTTACACTGTAAGACTCTTCCATATCTTCAAATAAGGCATCATGCTCACATTTCTTGTAAATATTCTCATCTATTTTTACTTCTGGATGTTCGCTGAATGACTCTATAAGACCTTCAAGCTTCTCTTGGCACGTATGGTGGCTGATATCTTAATATATAAAAGGGGAAACAGTAACATTAAAATTAAGTTACTGTTTTTGCAATTAAACCAATTTACTACCAGAAAATTAGAAACAAGATATTTTGTTTTCGTTACAATAGAGAATGTATTAAAATAGTTTGATTGATCACCAGTTTTTATATTATCTATTAAATCATAAAGCAAGTTTTTGCAGTTTGTTCTAAAAGCAAGTTAATAAGTCAGTTAATAGGTCATATATAATATGGTAGTGAAGGGGTAAGAAACAATAAGAACTCTGGTCTTGCTTGGAACTTTAGAATAGATCAAATGGAACAAGCCAATTCATATGCACAAAAGAACATGCAGATTAGTGCAATACTTGTTAGAGTAGGAAAACTAAAATAATCAAGATATCTAGTAGTAATTTATTAGAGAGTGTTAAAATCCTCCAAAAGTACCTTGTGGTTTCATGGCCGATTTGTCTAATCCACTTTCTTTCATCAGCTTTCTAATCGACTCAAGTTGTTCCATAATTTCATCTTTCTGCTCAGAAGCCAAAGTATTAATACTGAAAAGCCAAAAAGCTGGATCAGAATTAATCAGGACAAAAAATAATTACCATTTTATTAAAATAATATTGAATTCATTAGTATTATTGGTAAATTTAGATCAACCACATTACCTATATTTTACTTAAATGAAACTAAATTTCAAACTAAGATTACTTGTTCATTTGTAATCAGCCCCACACAGCTTTAGGTGAAAACCAAGCTAATATAAAATTCATTATATTTCTGTCCACTGTATTAAAGCAATTCCAGGATTTTTTACATATAGTACTAAAACGCAGATTAGTACTATATCCAAACCAGCTTATAAACTTAAAATCGAATTACTTTTTACATGGAATTGTTGAATAATATCAGTATAGTCTTTAAAAGTACTGGAAATTCCTTCAATTTGTCAGTCACTACATGATTTTAATTATATTAAAAAGCCATTGCTGCAAAAGTTCTAAAATACAAATCTGTGGTTATTTTGATAATGCAGAAACAGAATCCAGCCATATTTACTTTAAAGTAGGCATAAGCAACTATAGATATTTTACATACTTGTACTTGTACACACAGGTATAACAAAAGAAATAAAGTACATTTGATTTACAGTATTTTTATTTTTTCTATTTAACGGCATAATTAATGTTAAAAATTGTAAATTACCTCAGTAATGTGGTAGTGGTATAAGTTTTTCAAAAATAAATTCAAATTCTGTGCTTGAAAGAAATGGTTAAAAATGATGGCACCTTTAAATTCTAATTATCATTCCTTTTTGCCCCTAAAAGGGGTAAAATTGTCTCCGTGAAACATATTTGTAATAAACATTGCTAAAAATAAGAAGAAATGTGTCATTTGTGATATATTGGCATTATGTTCTTATTTTAAGTTCACAACCATGATCTCTCAGATCTCTTTCCCACATCTGAAATAAACAACATAACATTTAAATGAAATGCTATGATTTATTCTATTTTGACTCACCAGCTTGAAAGTGGATCTAACTGAGTCAATAATGAATTTAACATTTTTTCTGTTTGTGCAAGATGTTGCTCCAATTCCAAAAGTTGATGCTCTGAAGTGAGAATATACACTTTTTAAAACCTAGCATAAACTGAACATCTTTAAGGTTAAGCAGCAGGCAGAAGTGGAAGTATACAGTTCTTTTCAGATTGTAGGATCTGAAACAAAGCATTTTTCTAATAAATACACATGAAAGAATCCCTACTGGATTCTAAAACAAATTGTTTTATGCCTTAGATATTTTTCAAAAATGATTTAAAAATATTTGAAGGTTCGAACTGAAAATGAAGTACTATTTCTAACAAGCAGACAAAGCCACAATGCATTGAAGAGGAATTTAAACTGATCTAGTCCCAATAAAAGCAACACAATAAATGTCCCATTTAGATAGACTTTAATACTGTATTTCTCTGAAGTTATATTTACACTGTCATGGTATATACAACGTGGTATAATTAGCAGTCTGTTTTATTGAACGTAAGATTCAATAAATTCCAAACCTTATTCTCAAATAGTACTTCCACATAAACAATGTAATTTTTCCAATTTGAAAAAAATATTGATTAAACCCTTTTGGATGCAGTTATACAGTATACTGTTTCCCCAGAGTTAAAACAAAATATTATTTAAAAATTAAAATGAGATGATGTCATTGTTTAACTGCCAAAATAACACTGCTAAATAGCTTATCTGTTTATGAAATCAGATATGATTCCATCTTGCCAAAGGAAAACAATGTACTGCAACAGAACTTCCATTCTAACAAGGAATTGAAATAGAAATCTCACAATAAGCATATCTGGAATGAAAAGAACCCATGTATATATTTCTTTATAATTACTGGTGATGTTTCTCAGCATAATAAGGAGTGTAAGTAAGTAAGTGAATAAATAAATAAAATAAATAGTTATTTCTGCCTAGGAAATGGGTCATTTCATCTTGAATGTCTTTATTCACTTTAAACAATGTGTCAACATCTAAGACATATTATTTATCAGGATTTTCCAGGTAGGTGAATCTTTCAGATGAATTAATCATTAAAGCTTTTAACTATGCCATTTTCTGATCTAAAAAATCAAGTCTCTTCTTTGTCTCCAAAAAGCTGTTGCACTCATCTGCTGCAATTAGTAACAACATGAGTTCCCTCTTTCTAAAAGAATGTCAATCATGAAAAAGAAAGTTAAAGAAATGCTATTCCACATAACTTTTTTTCTTTGCTGTTGCATTCACATTCTGTCAAAGTAAATTAAACTTTTGGCTGTTTTCAGTTGTAAGAAATTGTTCTCTTTGGATAAGAAGGTAGGTGTGTGTGTGGGGGGGGGGGATTTATCACCACAGAACTGTACTTTGAAGACAAAAAGTTTTCCACTTGCCAATGAAGCAATAATAAAAACTGGAATAAATTGTTTTGTCTGAATGGAGAAGCCATGATTAATGAACTCATGTATAAATCTCAATATCAAGTTAACAGTTGATAATTTGTATTAAGTTAATAAGGATGTAAAAACTATAAGCAAAACATTTTGACCCAATTCGTACCTGTTTCTTTTGTTTTTTCTTCTGCATTTTTTTCTTTTTGGGATAAACTTTCTTCCTGCGATTTCATCTATAAAATCATAAAACAATCTCTATAAGTGTCTCAAATATGTAAGACTAATAAAAGTATCAGTACTATATAATGTAAACAAAATATTTACATAATATTCCAAAACATTCCTACATTAGCATGTTTTCTGTTTACTTTCAGTCCTTTAATAAAATTAAGAATATCCAGAATATTGAGATGAAGTAAATTATAATAAAATTATAATTTCCTTATGCTTTCAGTTGCATAATGTGAGTCCCAAAAAGTTAGCAACACAAGGACAAAATGCAATTTTTAAATATAGCAAATTTAATTACTTCTCATATATGCATTATTTTCCCCCTTTGTCTCAAAAAAAGTATTCTGAAATGTTCTAGGAGCTGCCATAAAAACTATGCAGAAAATACAAGTAGACCTGGAGATGTAAGTTGTTCACTCCTCATGTGTACTGGCACTTTTCATTAGATTATGTGCCATGATATTTTAACTTTTACCTCAACATTTATTAAGATAAGAAAACTTTAATTTCTATATGATACTATATATTTGGCAAATTAAGACATATTTATAAAGGTGCTTATTACAAAATAACTCCATGTCTAGATTTGATATTTTTTTAATATTTACCTTTAAGAATTTGTACAAAGCAAACACACCCACACTAATAGCATATAGCGGCATTAGGGTTAAAGCAAAGTCTCTGCCATTGCCTCTAGTCCGTTCAGTCTTCAACTCCTTCTCCATTGCATTCTTCATTTGCTTGATGCTTTGATATGTTTTAGTTTCAGGAGTTTCAAAATTCCTTGGTGTGTGCAGGATTTTCTCAGCTCCACCTACAGAATAAACATTTTAATAATTCAGAGCCAGTTAAATCCAAAGCCAGTTAATAAAAACTAGGGCTGTAATCTGGGATTGAAATTTATTTGTATGGATAGTTCCTTGTCAACAAACACATTAAGAATCCCTGTATTATTTTAGCTTTATTAACAGTTTGTGGGAAAAGGGATAGGAATTATTATAAAGACAACACACGTTTTTCCTTAAGAGAAAGACAGCAAAAGCCATCTCTACAACACAAAAGGCAATTATTTATCTTTCTAAGAAATAATCCAAAGCAACCTGATCAATACTGGTGCCTTTCAACTGTGCTTACTTTACTGGTCAGGCTGTCTAGAAAGGACATATTAACCCAACCAACAGGGACATGAGCCCAAGGAAGGTCGACCTAGCTTATGGAAGTCCCAGTTTCTCTAACTAATTCCACTTACAGTTGAACATGGTATAAATGTTAAGGAACTTATCGATAAGGCACTTTTGGACTATTTTCTTTTAACATAAGTCCCCTAGTTGCAGACGGAACCTGACATCAAGCCAATATGTACGTGGTCTCCCTTTGCCTGCCACGAAGGGATGGAGTCGCCGGTACGATACCGTGTCGGGGGGGCTGGTGAGGAGCTGGCCGGCCAGAGGAGCTTTTGGCACTTCGCGGAGACTTCCCTCCCCCACTGAATATCCTCGGCATCACTGCGAACAGGCAAAGCACCAGCACGACGGAGACCAACACCTGCTGCATCGAAGAAATCGCCATGGCGTCACGCGGTGACAACACTGCCCTCCGAGAAGGGGCTGTCGGCTATACTCTCGCCCAGTTACAGTCACTCAAATAAACCAATACCGGCTGGAAGGAAGCTGGAAAAGGGGAGCGGAAGACAAACAAACCATAGATTTGCGAAGAAGACCTTCATCTTCGGTTCATTTTTGTGTAGCTCCCCCTAATGGGCTCCAGGCACTGTTGGCGTGGCGATAAGTGGCAGGAAGAGGAGTGAAGTCAACGGAAGCCTAGCCATGAACCTCCAGCATAAAATCTCGCTTTTGTTCACAAAAGAGGGGAAAACGCTGCTGACAATTGTGAAAGGAAAGGATATTATAAATATGTAGTTCTGCAATAAAGCTGATGAGAAAAGGGTAAACAGGATCATTAATCCAGTGTTTTGAAATCAGAATTCAATTTCAGTTCATTATCACTGTTGTAAATGCAGAAGAAAGCTAAAGACTATTTATTAAAAACGGGGCACATAAATTCTAATGTCATAGAGCATATAAATGGATACTGAAAAATGTAGCTGATATCAGAAACAATTTAATAGCAATATCAATAGCACTTTGACTTACATACTGCTTCACAGTGCTTTTACAGTCCTCTCTAAGCGGTTTACAGAGTTAGCATATTGCCTGCAACAATCTGGGTCCTCATTTTACCCATCTCAGAAGGATGGAAGGCATATAGAATATTAAATACTACATACTGTGCAGACTTTGGGCAAATTTACATAGCCTTTACCCTCTGAGCTGTAAAGTGATAAAACAAGAGCCTTATTTATTTTTGGAGAATATGTACAGTGGGAGCTCCAATCACGACCGTAATCCATTCCAGGACTTCAGTCAGCACACAATTTGGTCGTGACGGGAAAACTGACTGTGCATGTGCATGCACACAAAAAAAGCGTGGAAGGGGAAATCGCTGAGACAGGGAAAATCGCTGTGGCTGTGTTTGATCACCACCCAAGGATGTGTTCGTGAACAGAGTGAAACATTTAGTGGATTTTTTGATTGGCACCCAATTTGGTCGTGGTCAGAAGTGTTCGTGACCTGAGTGCCCACTGTATATGTATCAGTGCACCTACAACTATCTTGTTTACCACCCATAGCCATGTCATCTGAAGGGTTAACTCTCTGCTCCATTTTTATTTTATCTCACCCTACTGTGTGTGTGTGTGTGTGTGTGTGTGTGTGTGTGTGTGTGTATCAATTCACACATATACACCCCTCAGTCAACTGCCTAATTGCAGGCAAAACATGATGCAACAATCATTTCCCTTGCCCTGAATCAATGCACAGCCTCCGAAAATTGGGGGAAAGCAAGATTGTATATTAATAGGATTAATGGACCATCAATCTATTAAACAAATTAATTTATTGCATTAATTTTATATTGCCTCCCCACTAGAGCCAATTTAGTTTCTGTGTTGTCCTATCTATGGCGCTTATCAGTCTTCATCTGTCCCTATTATCACGGCCCTTCAAGGTAAACCAGGTCACAAAACAGACCAGAAGAAATATCGTATTGAAACATTTTTTTCTGCTAATGGATTGTGGCAGTGGAAAAGAAATGAACAGTTGACTAGGGTGCACTACAACTTGGTACTTTTATCTTCAGAGCCTTTTATCTTCTGGGTGTGGTCAAAAAAGTCAAATTGATAGCCGCAGTGGTGTGATCAAAGCTCCAACTATTTTTATCTGTGTTTCATTAAAAAAAACTGGACAGATCATACCATCACAGCTGCCATTTTGACATTTTATTATATCCTGCAGGCATAGTGTATATGCTCCTGTAATTGAAAGAGCCTTAAGTTATTCTTAGATACATTAGTTTTAAAGTAGTATGTCCCTCCTTAGGTTGATATTACAGTGTTCTACTATAGCTTCAAAATGTACAAACCTGATAAAGTTTCTCAGTTTATCTTCAAAAGAAGTCATGATGTGTCATGGATGTGTTTGGGGGATGTTAGGATACAAAGTTGCCTTTCCTCCTTGGTCTCCTCCACCCTAACTATCTGTTTCATTGTGATGTCAATACAAACTTTTGGCATCACTGTAGCCACTTATGGATACCTCTGCTTCATACTGATTATCTCTCCTCCCCTCCCATACTTATCATCTCCCCTTCCCTTATACTTTCGACAGTTGTCTCTAGATTATCAGAACAGCCTTTACTATTTCACCAGGGGGAAAGGGAGAACATTGTTATAGTAGAATAGGCCAATGTATCCCCTTTTTATCTAATTCTAAGTAGAAACACTCTATAGAACAGCTGTCAATTTTGAACCAAACCATTTTGTTGGTTGTCAATTGCCACAGTGTCGTGGGGTGGGAAGGAGGCTGGAATGTACTGCCAGACACAGCACCAATTTTTCTCATGGGAACTAAGGTCATCTCCACAGGTGTTGAATGAGAATGAAGGAGTGCCTAAGGAGTGCTACAATATTTCAAAAGATCTAAAATAAAATTGTAGATACGGTTGTATGTTTAAGGAATTGATTTCACCGTGTTTCTTTAATTCTAAAAATATTAGAATATTCATAGTTTTGTCAGGAAATCACCTCATTTTATGGATTTACAAGGGTGAAGATTTGATAGTGCAGTTAACAGAGATGGTTTACAAAATGTAATTAAAGCTGGATCTTGCATCCTTTGCAGATATACAAATTATGCTTGGAAGTGTATGGAATTCTGAAACTATAATCTGAGAAAATCTGTGGACAGAATAAGTTTAGAATAAATGAAATTATTGTAAAGGCACTCCATACAAAAAATAGTTTCAGATTTACCTGTGGTTCCTATACATTAATTCTAGTGCTTGCCATTTAATTTGGTTCAGCTTTCAAAAAATGTTTGGTGTGATTAATCAGAAGGTCTCTACTATTTTATTTTGGATTTATCTGTGCAAGTCTGGACTGATGTCAGTGGAACATTTTTAGATGCAGTGGGCCTTGCATTTGCTTGTTGCAGTAACTTAAAAATACTGAGGGGTATCAAACTAGGCTTTAATAAATATTTTGTCAGTTTCAATTTCTTCCTCCTCCTGGGAATATAGAACTAGTACTAAGTCAGGTTTAGTTCTCCAGCTGTACAAAACCTAGTTTCTTGCACAATCATATGCAAGACTGTTTCCCCTTAAAACTGCTCTACCACTGTGTCTATTTGTGTACCCTTTCAAAATTAGAATATATTTGGCACTGTTTCATTAAACACTTTTGTAGAAACATTTTTATGATTGGAGGCAATCTCATATGTTTCTTTACTTCACATTTTTTGCCCAGATGGGATGTGGGAGGAAAGCCAGACAAACAAACCTACTGAAGTTGAGGCAGAGTCTGCAAATAGCATAATTGCACAATACAGGTAGTCCTCGAGTTACGAATATAATGGAGCCTGCCCATTTCATTCATAACCTGAGGATTTGTGGGAGTGAATGTCGTACCTTGAACAGGATCACTTCCTCCTTTTACCCACACATTCGCTAATCAAATGCGAGGCTTGTTAAGTGCACATGAGGTATTTAAAAGTGGCAGAAGGCCATGGGGGTGCCTACCGATGAAACAGGCCACCTGCCTAAGATCACCCAAGGATACAGCCCTCTGAAGCTCCGTTCGGCCCTCTGCAGGCCCTCATTTCAGCCTGTACAGGCCAGGGGAGGCCCACGGAGGGCGGAACGGGGCTTCTGAGGGGCGGATACATCCCTCAGCTCGATTTCTGCCAGCAACATGCAAGACGAATATTGCAGAGCCTCTGTGGTTGTTCATAATGGTGATCAACTGCTGTGGTACTGCAAGATGTAGTTTCAGGCCTTGTTCGGAAATGCTAGGGGGCACTGATCGCGTAAGTTCCAACATTCACTAAGGGAATGCTCGTAACCCGGGGATTACCTGTATTTTCAAAACCCATTTATACAACAATGTTATAATTAATGGGTGTTTTCCTACTACTTGGTAATCTGCTAAGGAAGATAGTAACAAAGGCAGGGAGAAAACCCATTACGGTTGTGGCTGGTGACCCAAAAATCAGAAGTACATGATTCTGCATGGAGTTGCAATGGAAGCAGAGAAGAGGGATTGATATTGTCAGTCCATTTTATGCTATCATTCTTTTGCACTCACAGATAAAGGGATACATTTTGCTTTATCAATGATAAGAAAAGAAAATATAGTAAGATAGGCAGAATTTTATTTCAGTCATTGACCAATAAAAGTACAATCAATAAAATGAACAAACCAAAATGTTCATTTTAGGGATACCACTGTAGTTATGTTTTTCCCAGCTCAAAATGGAAATACATTTTGTTCCTTTAGTTTCAATAACTGCACATAGAATTCAAAAGGCCACAAAAGTTGTTCAGAGGTAATGAACTGGTGGTAGGATTGTAGACTGCTCATCCTTATTGAAACTCACCCTATAAAATAGAACAAAAGTATACTTGAGATATTTCCATTAATTGAATTGTAATATTGATTTAAAACCCCAGACAGATGCAAGTTAATTTATCTTCCAGTGTCTTTCAAAGTATTAATACTTGATAATTGAGGATTCAATTTCTCTCAGAGACCTATCAAAATACCACTGAGGAAAATTGAGGAAAAGAAAATCTAAATCGGATATTGTCTTAATCAGATTCTTCCCTACAGATTTATAGAGATATGACCTTATTTCCCTTATAGTGAAATTTTAGGGTTTTTTGAGATTGATATAATAGATGTAATTAGATGTTATTTTCAGCCCTTAACTGGATGGAAAGGCCTTTACTGCATTATCTGATTATGGTTTTGTGTGAATTACAGTAACACATTTTGGAGAAGTAGCATTACTTTCACACACCATCTTTACAATAGAACTGTCAATAGGCAAAGTTTCCGATTTATCATTAGTTGAATTGCTATGTTATTACTTCTAGATTGCTATGATTTTCATGTTATATTATCTAACTAAAAAGTGACCAGCATACTCAATTGATGCTATCCAGCCTTTTGTTTGCGTCCTAAGTCTTAGAGTGACTTTTCTTGAAAGAATATACAAATATAAACTGATATCCCAGAAGAGAAGGGTGACTTTCTTTGGAAGAAAATCACAAAACGTATATGACATTTCTCTAACATTTATACAGTAGGAGTATATATATGCATATATTTAATAATGCAGATAGTGTCTCGCCAGGCAGTTTGTATTACTTGCCTGTATTAGTCATTTCTTTCATTTCATGTCCTTTGACTTCCAACAGCATCTTAGATTTGTTTCAATATGACATGCATATACATACATCTATTTAAACACAGCACATTTTACAGGCCTAACTCAAAATAACAGCCTCCCACACAGAGCAGATGAGAAGAATAGGAGGCAGATACTTTGTTGACATTCAGTGGAACTTCATCTGACAGATCCTGATTTTTTTTTCAAAATAGAAAAGGATATTTAGAAAAAGGAATAGACTTCTATTAATAAAACATAGTATATTTATTCTTCTGAGAGAGAGAAAACACCACTTGGTTCTTTCCAGGAGACTGCTAACTAAACCCTGCCTAGATTTAAAAACAGAACAAAGTGGAATCCCACTTCTGAGAAATAAACTTCAAGGTCTAGGGTAGAATTTACTGCCAAGTATGCCTTATGGCAGGTCTTCAAACTTGGCAACTTTAAGACTTGTGGACTTCAACTCCCAGAATTCTCCAGCCGGCCACAAGTCTTAAAAGTTTCAGATGAGGGCTAGCAATCGTAACGGAAGAGGATGTCTCTGGAAACTGAAAGCAACCGTTTCTCACAGTTTTAGCAAGACTTAGCCGGCCACCCTTGTCCCGCGACGGCGGCCTCAGGGAGGGCCATTAGCGCGCGCGCAGTTTCCCGCCAGATCGCCTGTTGCCGCGGCCATGAGGAGCCTCTGGTGGTGGTGGTGCTGTGGTCCGTCGGTCCTGCTGACTCTCCTCCTCGGGGAAGTGAGAAGTAAATACGCGCCTTTACCCGACATCACCAACCGCACCTTTATCAAGCAATACCTCGACATCCACAACAAGTTCCGCAGCGAAGTCAAGCCCTCTGCCTCCAACATGCTCTACATGGTGAGCGGTTGGAAGGTTGCCGCCGAATGGGAGCGGGGGGGGGGGCAGGAGGCCCGAAGGCGTTAGAGGGGGAAGCCGTGAGGAAAAGAGAAGCCTCAGCTCTGCCTGTTAGCGTGCTGCCCCTTAGGGGACACCCAAAGACAGGGGTCTCCCTAATTTGGCAACCTTAAGACTTGTGGACTTCAACTCCCAGAATTCCTTCAGCAAAACTGGCTGGAGAATTCTGGGAGTTGAAGTCCACAAGTGTTAAAGTTGCCAAGTTTGAAGACCTGCCCAAATAATAGTTTGCCCGCGGAGGGTGCTGCTTTCTGGGGCCGAAAGTCATTCGGATTTGTGCCTGCAATAGTGGGGAAAGTTTGTTGGACCGTCGAGTTGGAAGAGTTTAACGAGGGGGAGAACAGGTACCTCAGGAAAATAAGAAACAGCCCCCGTTTTTTTTCCAGGAGCTTCAATTGAATCATTCTTCCAAAGTGGATCCCATTCCCACAGTATGGGATAACCAGGGCTGAAAGGTTGGGGCGGGGACAAAGTCACTCAGCAAGTTTCCAAGCTCGAACCAGCAAATCTGAAGGTGCTTATCTCCACCTGATTTTGCAGTCCTTGGCGAACAGGCCATGATTCCTGACTTGTTTTCAGTAGGGATTTTCCTGACTACTTTCACCCCAGTGCAGGGGTTGGCAACCTTAAACCCTCAAAGAGCCATTTGAATCTGTTTCCCACAGAAAAGAAAACACCAAGAGCCAAAAAACCTATCAGGGGTCTAAAAGCTCAATAAATTGCATTTTGGCGGGTGTCACACATTGGTGGTTGCGACACATATTTTGAGTGACATATTTTGGGTGACACATATTTTGAGTGACAGGGAGCTGCAGCAGAGGGATGAAAGAATCACATGCGGCTCCAGAGTCGTGGGTTGCTGACCCCTGACCTAGTACCTATTACCGGTATCAGGAGTTTACTTTTTCCCAAACAAGTAGATAGATGCATCTTTTTCACAATAATATTTTTTATTGCTTGGTTTAATTAATTTATGTATATTTTTACTCTATTTTGGGGTATTGTATGTGTTGAATTACATATAAGCTGCAATTTTACAGTAAAAGAGTATATAAATTCAACAAATAAATACAAGGAAATGAATGCATGTATGTAAGAAAACAAAATGCAAACTAATGCACACAAGGTTTCCATTAGTTAACAATAAGCATCTCATTGTGAACGCTACCAGTGATTCCTGAGCCACATCCAGAAGTTAAAAGTTAATCAAAACCATGTAAAAAAAAAATTAAGTTTTAAAATATTAAGTTGTTAAAAGCATATTTAAGCATCAAAGCAAGCAAGCTGCTGGAAGTTTGAGACCTTCCCCAATTCTCTCAGAATGTTAACTTCCAAATGAGCATTGGAGTCTGGCTGCTGGACTCCCATCAGAAGTCTCAGCCTGCTGAAAAAATTGGCCTGAAAAGATTGGTGATTGTCATTTAATAAATCAGAAGGCAAGCAAGGAATTTGGTTATAAATTCTGCCAGTGATGTGCGGTGAGGATTACGGTTGGTGAGGCAAGAGCCCGGCAGCAGCAAGAACGTCCCTGCCGCTGCCGCGCTCCCCCACCTCGCCCCCCGCCTCCTCTTTTCTTCAACTCCTGCCAACTTCCCTGCTTCCCCGCGTCTCCATTTGCATATGAATCGCGCCCGCACGAAGCGATACCGCTGCTGACAAAGCCATAAAGAAGCCGGGAAAAAGCTGCCTCCATTCAGGGCGCAGCCAGTTGCAGAAAAGCCCCCCCCCGCCCTCTTCCCATGAAACCCGCTCGGGGCACCCTCGGTGCCAACCAAGAGCCAACCCAATTAATTCCCCTTCGCCTCCATAGCCCATTAAAGCCTCGGTCGGGCTGGCATTTCCCCCTGGCACATCGCTCTCCGCTTGGCAATGCCATCCTTTATTTAAAAAAAAAAAAAAGTAAAAAGGGGGAAACCGGTTGGAAGTGGGAGGTTTTTTGGGGGGGGCTGGGAGGCAGAGAAGGGCACCTCGAAAAGAAAAGCAGAAGTTGAATCATGCCATGGCTGGTGGGGGTCCGATTCTTCGTTAGTGGCCGTTCATGAAATGGCTTGGGGGGAAGGGAACACCTGCAGCAGACAGGGACGGAGGAGGTGGGGGGTCGAGGCAGGGGAGCGCAGCAGTGGCGGGGATGTAAACACGAGATGCCTGGCGGACACAGTGGCGGGGGTGCTGCTTTTCGCCACTGCTGCGCTCTGCCGCCTCGCCCCCCCACCTCCTCCGTCCCCGCCTCTGTGTCTGCCAGGTATCTCACGTTTATGCCCACCATAAACACGAGACGCCTGGCGGACACAGTGGCGGGGGTGCTGCTTCTCGCCGCTGCTGCGCTCTGCCGCCTCGCCCCCCACCTCCTCCATCCCCCCTCTGTGTCCGCCAGGCATCTCGTGTTTATGGCGGGCATAAACACGAGACGCCTGTTGGACACAGCGGTGGGGGTGCTGCTTCTCTCACCATTGCCGCGCTCTGCCGCCTCGCCTCCCCCACTGTGTCCGCCAGGCGTCTCACATTTATGGCGGACATAAATGTGAGACGCCCGTCGGACATAGCATTGGAGGTGCTGCTTCTCACCATTGCTGCACTCAGCCGCCTCGCCCCCCCCCACCTCCTCCGTCCCCCCTCTGTGTCCACCAGGCATCGCGTTTATGGCAGACATAAACACGAGACGCCTGTCGGACACAGCGGCAGGGACGGAGGAGGTGGCAGCCGGCGAAGAAAGAGGAGAGGAGTAGGAAAGGGAAAGGGGAGCAGGATGGGGCTCCTGGTGGGGGGGAGAGGGCTGCCCCTCTCTTCTCAAACTATGCTGCCCTCCCTGCCTTTGCCCCTTTTCTCTCTTCTCAAACAA
Organism: Thamnophis elegans; assembly: GCF_009769535.1. NCBI lineage: Eukaryota > Metazoa > Chordata > Lepidosauria > Squamata > Natricidae > Thamnophis > Thamnophis elegans. The sequence goes on along the minus strand of NC_045547.1, from coordinate 45,452,152 downwards.
ACTCTCAAATTGAGTTTGTTTGAGTGAAGTGAAGAAACACACACACACACACACAAATTACTCACAATAAAACATTACTTACAAATTACAATAATTTTGAATTCCTTCCCCCTGCCCCCTCCCTCTGACCCACATACCTTCCAGCTGTGTCAAAAATGCAAGATTTGGTCTAGCCAGGGCCAGGCAGGCTAAGATAGTTGCTGCTAGAGTCACCATGTGGATGACTCTGCTTAAATGTTTTTAAAAAGCCTCTAAGCCCTCTGCAGGAGGAGGTGAGAGAATCACATGCCTCATTTGCATAAGAAATTTTTCACTTTTTAATCCTTGCTTAACTCTTAAAAGGCGAAAAATTCCTTATGCAAAGGAGGCCCATAGTTCCCTAGCCTCCCCCTACAGTTAACACTAAGCAGACTCAAAATCACTGTGACTTGGAGTCTTGCAGCAACTACCTTGGTCTTTTTAATTATTTTTTAAAATTATTTCCTTTTCCTCCTGAGACTGGTGAGGCCCTGCCTCCCCTGCCTCCAGTGACTGCACGTCCCTGAATTCTGCACTGGGAGGAGTAGATTATTCTATCTCATGCTGTAGCAACATTTACTTTGCTGATTCTAGTTATTTATAGCTCCCTTCTCTTCATTTTAGGGTATGTTATTTCTACCCATTGTGGGGACATTTTAAAGTTGAAAGAACATGTGATAGGAAATCTGTCAGTTCACAGATGGATCCCAAAACTGACCATAATGTACAGAACTAAGGCTGGTAGTTGTATGCAACCCACACTGAAGTTTGCCACTACTGCCATAGAGGAAGGCAGATATACTCTGTTCTCTATCCTGTATAATTACTACTGTTCTTTCTGCTAATCCACACATCTACTGGTAACATTGAAATGCATTTAAAAAACCCACTATGGGTCTGGAATATACAACCTATGGCAATATGAAAGGGTGTGATCTAAGTAAAAGCAGAAGTAATTTCTAACATAGTAATAACGTCTTAGAGAAGAGGAATTATGATGATCTTGTCCTGGTTCTGGTAGCTTTTTTTCTCTATTCCTTTAAAAATGAGATTTGCTAACATATGCCATATACAATAACTCTGGATTTATAGATGGTACTAGGTGGTGATAGTTCATGATGTTTTTTCTTCACATCTGGTAAGCAGAAAGATATTTTACCTGAAAATCTTATGCTAGTTCATATTCATATTATGAGCCACCAAAATAATTGATAATTTATTTTGAAACCATATTGCTTTGAAGTACACTTACATGTTTTAATGTACTTACATTAATATCTTTAGATGTATAAAGTGAAGCTTGGTGGAAGCAAAGGTGCAGAAGATCTACACATATTAAGTAAAGTTTGTGTTAAATTCTAGTTTACTGACAGGTAGGCTAAGAATAGAAAGATGAAAAGAATATCTTGGGAAAAGATATAGCTGTCATTTACAGAATCAATCCACATTGCAACAGTTTGTCGCGCAACCATTCTGCTTCAATATGTAATCCAGGGACGTGCAGTCAGGGGAGGCAAGGGAGGCACAGCCTCACCACTGTTATCATGAAAAGAAAAAAAATGTAAAAGGAAAAAGGCAAGAGCTGAGGTCAGGCTGAGCTAGTTGCTGCCAGAGTCACCGTGGATGACTCTGCTTAACTGTTTAAAAAAGCCTCTAAAAAGCTCTCTCTACAGGAGAAGGCAGGAGAACAATGTGCCTCATCTAGTCTGACTTTAGGCGTTTTATGATCACTCAAGCAGAGTTAAGCAAGGGTTAAAAGCCTAAAAATTCCTGACGTAGGTGAGGCACGTCATTCTCCTGCCTCCTCCTGTAGAAGGCGCTTTTTCAGAGGCTCTTTTAAACAGTTAAGCAGAGTCATCCACACAGTGACTCTGACAGCAACTAGCTCAGCCTGACCTCAGCTCTTGCCTTTTTCCTTTTACATTTTTTTTTCTTTTCATGATGACAGGCAAGGTATGTGTGGGTCGGACGGAGGGGGAGGAATTCAAACTTCATCCTCAAGTGTAGATCCCTCCCCAAGTGTAGTTTGATTGCAGGCAGAGCCACGTTGCCTTTTCAAACACACACACACACAGCTGGATAAAACTATATAAGCCCAGCTTCACTGATTACAAGTTTAAAAAGCAACGTGGCTCCGCCTGCAATCAAAGGCTCAGATCGGAAGGCAGCAGGGGAATTGGGGGGGGGTATGGCAGAGGAGCTGCTTTCAAGCCATTGGAAAATATATCCAATCCAACTTCTGTGTTTGTGTTTGTTTGAGAGAGAGTGAGTGTGAGAGGGAAGGGGGTAGGAGAGATAGTCCAATCCAACTTCTCTGTGTGCGTGTCTGTTTGAGAGAGGGGTGAGGGAGGGAGAGGGAGGAAGGAAGAGAAAAAGAACGAAGGAAACTTTTTCGCAAAAGAGAAAAACAAATGCTGTTGCTTTAAATCGGAACTGAGCATGCCTGGCTGTGGAATTCTGGGAGTTGAAGTCCACAAGTCTAAAAAATTTTGAAACCCACCACTGTGTCAGTGCCTCACCAGCCATAAACCTCACCGCACATCACTGATGTAATCAGTATCTACATATGTGATTCAAAGCATATATATAATTTTCTCTTGCACAAATATTATGTATTATTATTATGCACAAATGTTATTTTTATAATATTTATAGTTTTAAAAATACAAAATCAACTTTTTATATAGACATTACAAATAAGTAAGAATCATCTCTGAAAGTGTTTTAGATGTTATATCTTCTGCAAAATTCCAGAATGTAATAAAATAATTTTCTTTATATGAACTAATGCATGGAAATTCCTATCAATATTTGGATGGGACTCAGTTTGATATTTGTGTTTTTACTAAGGGAGATAAATATGATCAAAAGCTTAACTGATAATTTTATCTTTTGCAGACATTTGATTTAGCTTTAGCTAGAATTGCTAGAGCATGGGCAAATAAATGTGTTTGGAAACATAATCCTAATCAAAGGTACCATCCTGATCGTATGTTTAAGCCAACCGGAGAAAATATGTGGTTGGGAAGTGCAAGCAGAAATCCAATTAATGTCGAGGGTCCAATTCGAGCATTTCATAGTGAAGTAAATTACTATACCTTTTCTACCCATCATTGCAGCCGTGTATGTGGACATTATACGCAGGTAAGATATGTATTTTTGTCTTTATATACTCCATTGTGACAGTAAATTATGAATACTGATTATAGTTGCTTAGTAGGTGAAGTTATTGTATAAGATTGCTTATTTACAAACATATAGAATGGTAAAAGGCAACTGAAAAATTCAAAAAGAAAACAATTTCATCTCTAAATATCTGTTCACTTATTTGCTTGGTTTTATGATACCCAACTCCAGATGTCTCTGCTAGATATAATACCTCCAATATAAAAACAATATTAAGAGAGAAACAATAGTACTAGACTTTAACAAAGAAAAAAAAATGAGCAAAATGGAAAACCACCTATTGAGATTTGTATAGCTGTTTGGAACACCAACAAAGTGGGAATCATACAGATCTCAGCAGATACCTCATTTCATAAGGCCGGTGCTGCAACAGAGAAGGGTGTTTCCTGGGATCAGGTAAATGACATTGTTTAATTGAAGAACTCAGAGTGCATCAACACTATTAGTTCTAATTGGCAAGACAGCTTCCAGAGAAGATATGCTGTCCCTCAAATAACAATTCCTATACCATGTAGCACTTCATAGGTAATAGCCAGTATTTTGAAGCAAATTGGCATCCCGTGCACGTTATGGAGCAGGGGTGTCACATAGTCATGTGGCATGTGAATAACTGCTCACACTGTTGTACTTATGGACCTGTTGAAGGTTCCAAGTTGCTTTTGAGGCAGTCCCATATAAAGTGTTGAAATAGTCAAGACATGAGTGGCTACTGAAGGGCTTTCCAATTGAGGAAAGGCTACAACTGTTGCACCAGATGAAGCTGAACAAAGACTTTTCTAAAGTTCCCTAGATTTGAATGGAGAAGTGCAACCCCATCCAAGGTCAGAGATGAAATAACTCAGAACCAGGTGGTCCTAGAACCCACAGCCACTTCCTCTTGGTAGGATTGAGTCAGAGATAGTTCTTCCACATTCTACATGCCTTTATGTCCTGGGACAGTATATCAAAAAGTCTCAGTCAGCAACTATAATTGCTTATTGTCAAGTAAACCAGACTGAGAATCCACTCCACAGGAAGCTACAACTCCTTTTATTGAGATTGGCTATAATAATAGAATTTTGGAAGTCTGGTTGTGCTATGTCTATTTTAGCCATTTGTGCATACATTACATTATTTTGGATTTAAGCCATGTCTTTCTCCTCATGGCTTTGGCTAACAGATCTTTGTCAAAGTCATTGCTTTTAATTACCATCATGATACTGATGATACTAAACCCCAAGTGATGTAGGACATCACACAGTGGGTTCATGTTGATGTTGAATAGAAATAATAGAAAGAGAGAGAAAGTTGAACATTGTGGTATTTTACAGAGTAGGGGCCTCGAGAATGACTTTTCTCCCCAAACAACATAAACTAGAATTGTCCCTGAAGGAAACAAGAGAACAACTGTAAAATAAACTGCCACTCCCTTTGCAATTCCTGGAGCCAGTCCAGGATACCATGGATGATGGTATCAAAAGCTTCTGAGAAATCAAGGAGCAGAAGAATGGATGCATCACTCCCATTGCAGATTTGCCAGTAGTCTACAAGGACAATCAAGGCGGTCTCAGTATCAAATCCTGGCCTGAAACCCAACTCAAATGGATCAAAATAATCCACTTTCTCTAGAATTCTGGAGTTCCTAGACTGCAGCTACAGTCTGACCAAAAGGGAAAGTTGGAAATAAATTGGCTTTGATTCTGGCAGGCATATCACTGTGTGCCATCTCTCCCGCAAACAGTCAGGCATCATATCATGGACCCAATTACAGATCATATCCTTGGCTGCTTTGACAATGTGGAAGGGCCCCAAATGCAGTATATTAGTGGCTAAGCTAACAGCACAAAGAATCCTGTCCAATTCTTCAGGAGTCAACAGTTCAAACCCATCCCAAGTCACCTAAGACTAAGCCCCTTCAGATAAATAGTGAGGTTTCTATGTTCTTTATCCACAAAGTAATCCCTAACATGGCTCTTCCTCATATTTGATCAGTCTCTTCTGATCCTTCATCTCCTGAATCCCCTCAATAAACTAAAATGTTCTCTAGGATCAACACACAGGGAGGAGCCAAATAGGGACAGTGCAGTCCAAGGACAGCCGCTCATTGTATGCAGTAGCCAAGACCTCAGCTGGAAGCTTCCTACATCCTTGGAAAACCCTCAAACCTTTGGAACCCCATAATGTTCATCAGTTGCTTGGAACAGCCTGATTGAATTGGTCCTATCCCCCTGTAGTAAAAGTGGCACCAACAAGACAAGAAAGTAAACAAAGTAATATGTCTATGGCAATGGATTGATATTAATGTCCTTTGCTATCACATCAGTTACAAGTTTCCCAAGACATAATAAAAAAAGATCTAAAATGCAACCTCTGGTATGTGTTGGGCCATCAGAAACAAGTCCATGACACTATTCCGAACTCTACATGATTAGGTGGCAGATTAAAATCCCATATACTCTTATCACCAGGCCCAGGAATGGAACTTAACTGGCCAGGCAAGGATACTGTGGAGCAAGAATGGTACGATAGCAGCAACCTTCCCAGCTGCTCTCTAAAGCTCAACTCCAGAGATCCTCACATCTGATTATCTGAAGAGCCTGCAAAAACTCACAGATAAGGGGTGGGGAGGGGTGTACACCTTGGCCAATTCAAGTGAAATACAACCAGATTGCAATATTTTGATGTTAACACTTTAAAGAAGGATTGTTTTGTTTCAAAGTACAGGTAATCCTCGACTTAAAACAGTTCATTTAGTGACAGCACTGAAAAGAGTGACTTATGACTGTTTTTCAACTTATGACCATTATACCATCCTCATAGTCACATGATAAAATTCAGCTACTTCACAACTGACTCATATTTATGACAGTTATAGAATGCCAGGGTCATATGATCCACTTTTGTGACCTTCTGACAAAGTCAATGGGGAAGCCAGATTCACTTCACAACCATGTCTCTAATTTAACAGCTACAATGATTCACTTAACAACTGTGGCAAGAAAGGTCGTAAAATGGGCAAAACTCACCTAACAAATGCCTCACTTAGCAACATACATTTTGGGCTCAATTGTGGTTATAAGTTGAGGACTATCTATTTTTTAGGCAAATCTTAATGTAATTAACTCCCTCTTTGATGGATATAGGTGGTTTACGAATGTGAAAAATAAATAAATATTCCTCAGTCAAATGCAGATGAAAATAGAAAGAAATTGAAGAGAAACTTAAATTATTCAAAATAGATGTTCTTTCTTTTTCAGGTAGTTTGGGCTGCTTCACACAAAGTTGGCTGCGCTGTTGTTTACTGCCGTTATATGGGTGGAAAGGAAAAAAATAATAACATTTTAGTTTGCAATTACGCTCCAGCGTAAGTTAATACATATTAAAGAAATCTGAAATTGTATTCATGTATTTACATATATAATCTTGAACAATTTATTTTCAGTTAGTTTGCTTTCTGTACCAACTTTAAATGTTTGACATATTTTTATTAACTTTATTTAAAAAATCAGCTGGTGAGTTATAATAGAAAAATTTCAAACTGTAGAAGAACATAACTAGAAATATATTTAGTTCCTAGACCATCCATGAAAGTGGGGGGGAACGGGGGGAGGGCAAAAACAGTTGGAGCTACTTCCTGCTTCCTTCCATCTTCCCAGGCCTGTCACACCCCCAAACCAGTTCCTCAGGTGGCGCCATCTTGTTTTTCAGTTCTGTGCATGCGCACAACCATTTTACTTGCACTGCGCATATCAAGCACGCGCACAAGCAAACCAGCAGTACTGCTTGCCAGAACCTACCCTTGGTCCAGTTATGTGATAACACATTTAATCATTGAGAAATTCTGGTCCAGCTTCATGCATCTGATAAATATATTTATGTTCTGGAAAAAAGGTGGCAAGATAAATGTCATTGGTACTTTTTTATTCCAAAATTTACTTGAATTATTTTGCAACTTTATTCTGTAAATCTTTTCCTACTGTTAAAAAAGAAAAGTTCCTATTTTATAATCTCTTACTCAAGGGTCCAAGCTGACTGGCAAAGCCATGTCTTTAGGCCCTTACAAAAAGATAGGAGGTTTAGGGCCAACCTCACATCGGGAGGAGGGGAGATATTCCAGATGGCATGAGGAACAGCAGAGAAGGCCCTCCTGCACTCACCCAGCTGGATTAATAATAATGATGGGACCTGCAGCATGCCTCCTCTGCCTGCAGAGGGGTACGGGCCAATCGAAGTGAGGTGAGACAGCCCCTCAAATAACCTGGACACATTCCATAAAGGGCTTTAAAGGTGATCACCAACACTTTGAATTGCACCCGGAAGCAGACTAACGCAGCTCGTGCAGCAGTAGTGTTACAGGTACCATTCTCTAATTCATACATTGCACTGAGCCAGCAACCTCTAGAACGGGTTGACAACCTGCAACTCTGGAGCCACATGTGGCTCTTTCATCCCTCTACTGAGGCTCCCTGTCACAACAGAGGGATGAAAAAGTTGTCCCGTCCCCCCCGCAACTTTTCAAAGCAAAGGAGGCGAGGGAGGGAAGAAAGGGGACGTAGCAACTACAGGATTAATGGAAAGTTAAAAGGCATCTGATGTTCCAGGATTAAAATCACCACCATCCTTTCTTCTATTTTCCCCACCACAGTCCTGTGAGGTAGGCTGGGCTGAGAGGGGAATGACTGGCCCAAAATCTGCCAGTCAGTTGTTTAGACCATGTGTTGGCCCTATAACATCAAGGCCCAATGTCTGTGTACCTTCTCAGTCATCCAGGTCATGACTATCCCAAAGGTGCTTTTTCAAGAGGCAACTGGACTTCCTTGTTTTTCTTTGAAGATATTTCACTTCTGATCCCAGAAGCTTCTTCCGCTCTGACTGAAAGGACTGTTGTAGATTGGATATAGATGAGGTCGTATCCCTTCTCCTTTGCTGTTCAATTTTGACATAGATGGCCTCTTTGATCCCTCTTTCAAACCAGTACTCTGTCAAAAATATTTTTGTTGTCTTCAAAGAGTGGCTTTTGTCTTTTAAATGCAGATGGACTGCTGAACCAGGATAACAGTCTTTTCAGCCGTTCCAAGAAGCCCCCACCCACCTATTTGCACTACTTAGGTGACCCCGAGAACACAGATAAACCTCCAATGATCAGCTATCTGCAAGGCATATAAATCCTCAATCAGAGCTGAGGAAGCTTCTTGAATGAGAAGTGAAACGTCTTCAAAGAAAAACAAAGTCCAGTTCCCTCCTGAAAAAACACTTTTGGGACATCTGGACACAAGTGCATCTATTATACCGAAGAACATTAAACATGGAGTCACTTAATTGTTATTTTTTTAAAAAAAATCAGATTATTTTCAAGAATAATGAAAACTTAGCAGTACCACAAAAAATAATTGAAATTCTGTAAGATGTACTGTGACTCAAAACTTCTTCAAGATTTTGCACTTTTTGGCATCTTGACTTGGGAGCTTCAGGGAAGGTCGCTAACATTTTCAGCTAAATTTTCAGCGTATCTTTGTCTACTTAATAATTTTTGGTATGATTAAGAATATATTTATCCACTGTTTTTTAGGGGCAATTACGGTGGAGTACGTCCTTATAAAGAGGGGAAGCCATGCAGTAACTGTCCAAAAGGTGACACTTGTAAAGACAATCTCTGTAGTGAGTACAATCTGAATAAAATAGTAGTTCGAGGAGGAGAAAAAAGGATCCTATTATAGTTTATTAAAATCATTTTGATATTCAGTCTTTTCAGATTTTATTTTAGTAGAGCAGTGTTAACTTTTATGTGGGGCTTCTTTCCATTGCTCAAATGAGTATCTCATAGAAATAGGAGTAAACATTGCATTATAAAAAAATTGATAGCTCTTCTTGTATTTTAAAGACCGATTAATGTGGCATCACTGCTACTATTAATTAATGTATTCATTTATATAAGAAATGAAAATGTATGAAAAGAAAATATTCTAAAAGCTTTAACTGGCTTGTCTGAACCTTGTTTGTTTTTAAAAAACAGGAAATCCTGAACGTGAGAAAGAAAACAATTTACGTATGTATTACAATTGACTTTTATATTTTAAATTTACTTTGAAAAGAGGATCATTACACTCCCTCTCTTTTTTTATCCTAGGTTATTCACGATGGTATCCACCATTTGAAAGGCGGATTATATGTGATCCATCTTGCATTGCTGTTGCTGTTTTAAGACCATTGTTAATGTTCCTGGCATTTGCTGCTGTTTATTGCTTACAAATCTATTATCCGGGTTTAAGTTTTTCTAAATAATCTTCAGTATTTTGTATGCATAAAACTTTCTTTGACTACTTTGATTAATTATAAGATTATATTTATATGAATTGTTACATTATTTTCCTGTTTTCTTTTTTAAAAGTAGATTTGGTTCAATTCATTGTTTTTATGGAATTTTGTCCACTTCTTAATGCCTTTTAATTCTGTTGATACACATATAAAACAAAATATATTTAATATGTTCCATGTTTTGTAAACATGTATATTAAAATTAGGGAGTTGTGATTAATAAATGTTAATGTGATAAATTGCACATACTTTCTGTATATGTTAAACTCCCTTAACTCAAGTATTCAATTTAATTCAATTTATTAGATTTATAGGCCACCCAATCCCGGAGGACTCCGGGCGGCTTACAAAGAACAAGAAAAGAAAAACAAAATAAAAAATAATTTTAAAATTCCCCAACACGCATACGTTCTGATCGGGGCTGGACCCTACATAATAAGGTCAACAGCCCCAGGCCTGCTGGAACAGCCAGGTTTTAACAGCTTTTCTAAAGGCCATAAGGGTGGGTGAGGTCCGGACCTCTGGGGGTAGCTGATTCCACAGGGTCGGAGCAGCCACAGAGAAGGCTCTCCTCCAAGGCCCGGCCAGCCGACACTGTCCGGCTGACGGCGTCCTAAGGAGGCCCACCCTGTGGGATCTTATCGGCCGTTGGGAGGTATGTGGCAGTAGGAGGTCTATGCATGATTGCAAGTTTCCAAGTTTAATAAAATTTGTATGCCGCCCACTCCCATTGGGACTCTGGGCGGCTCACAACAAGACAAAGAAATATTTAAAATTTAAAAATAAAAAATACAATATTAAAATTCCACATCATCCATTCCATCTAAGCGGGGCTGGATATCAATCAACAGCCCCAGGCCTGCCGGAACAGCCAAGTCTTGATGGCTTTACAGAAGGCCAGGAGAGTGGTAAGTGTTCGGATCTCTGCGGGTAGATCGTTCCACAGGGCCGGTGCAGCAACAGAGAAGGCCCTCCCGTGGGGAGCCGCCAGCCGGCATTGTCCAGTTGACGGCACCCGGAGGAGGCCCAACCTGTGTGATCTTGTTGGTTGTTGGGAGGTAAGTGGCAGGAGGCGGTCTCTCAGGTAGCCAGGTCCTAAACCATGTAGTAAAAGTAACGACTAGCACCTTGAAGCGCGTCTGGAGACCAATGGGGAGCCAGTGCAGCTCGTGGAAGATAGATGTAACATGGGTGTATCTAGATACTCCCCATATCGCTCGCGCGGCTGCGTTCTGGACCAGCTGTAGTCTTCGAACACTCTTCAGGGGCAGCCCCATGTAGAGGGCGTTACAGTAATCCAGTCTTGAGGTGACAAGGGCATGAGTGACTATTCGAAGTGCCTCCCGGTCCATGTAGGGCCGCAACTGGTGCACCAGGCGAACTGGGCTAAGGCCCCCCTGGTCACAGCCGACAGATGGTGCTCTAACGTCAGCTGTGGATCCAGGAGGACACCCAAATTGCGGGCCCTCTCTTGAGGGGTGTATAATTTCACCCCCCAGGCTAAGAGGTGGAATGTCTGGACTAACCTTGGGAGGCAATATCAATAGCCACTCGGTCTTGTCTGGATTGAGTGCAAGCTTGTTCGCTCCCATCCAGATCCTGACAGCCTCCAGGCACTGGCACATCACTTCTACTGCTTCGCTGAGTTGGCACGGGGCGGACAGATACAATTGAGTATCGTCCGCGTATTGAAGGTATTTGATCCCGTGCCGGCGTATGATCTCATCCAGCGGCTTCATGTAGATGTTAAATAGGAGGGGGGACAGGACCAAACCCTGTGGCACCCCATATTTGAGGGGCCTAGGGGTCGACCTCTGTCCTCCAACCAACACCGACTGCGACCTGTCCAAGAGTAGGAGGAGAACCACCTTAAAATGGTGCCTCCCACTCCCACCTCTTGTAACCGTTGCAGAAGGATACCATGGTCGATGGTATCGAAGGCCGCTGAGAGGACAAGGAGCACTAGGATAGAGGAATGTCCTCTATCCCTGGCCCGCCAGAGATCATCGATCAGCGCGACCAAAGCAGTTTCTGTGCTGTAACCAGGCCTGAAACCCGACTGAAAGAGACCCAGATAATCTGTTTCATCCAAGGTCCACCAGAGTTGAAAGGCCACCACCTTCTCAACAACCTTCCCTACGAACAGGAGGTTGGAGACTGGGCGATAGTTGTTTAAAATGGCTGGATCCAGGGATGGTTTCTTAAGGAGGGGTCTCACCACCGCATCCTTTAGAGGATGCGGGAAGGATCCCTCCAGAAGAGAGGTGTTAACAATCCTCTGGAGCCAGCCACGTGTCACCTCCCTGCTGGTCGAGACCAGCCAGGAGGGACACAGGTCCAGTAAACAGGTGGAGGCACTCACCGCTCCCATGGCCTTGTCCACTTCCTCAGGAGCGACAAGTTGAAACTCGCTCCATAAAATCCAATCAGGACCTTCCCCCGGCGCCTCGGCTGGTACCGTCCAAGTGGAGTCCAGGTCTGTCCGGATCCGAGTGACTATCCAACAGAAACTGAACAAATAGCTCTACCCTGTAAGGGTTCGTCCGCATCCCTCCCTTTCAAGAGGGAGCAGGCTATCCTAAACATGGCGGCTGGGCGAGATTCTGCGGATGCAATAAGAGCGGAGAAATGCGCGTATTTTGCTGCCCGTATCGCCACTAGATACGTCCTAATAAAGGCTCTTAATTGTGTTCGATCAGATTCGGACTTACTAGCCCTCCAGCGTCGCTCTAGGCGTCTCTTTTGGCGCTTCATCTCCCGGAGTTCCTCAGTGAACCAAGGAGCCCTCCTGGATCCACTGCTGCGGAGAGGCCGTAAAGGCACAATCCGGGTTAGAGCCTCCGCCGCCGCTATATTCCAAGCAGTGACCAAGGACTCCGCCGGACTGTGGGCCAGAGAGTCAGGTATCTCACCAAGTGCCGTCTGAAATCCCATAGGGTCCATCAGGCGCCTGGGGCGGAACCACCTAATCGGTTCCCCCTCCCTACAGTGGGGGATTGGTTTCCTAAAGTCGAGCCTTAGTAGGAAGTGATCCGACCATGACAATGGCAAGATCTTAATGCCCTTCAAATCTAGATCACGTCTCCACTGCTCCGAGAGAAACACGAGGTCGAGCGTGTGTCCCGCTGAGTGAGTCGGACCCTGAATTACCTGGGTCAAGTCCATGGCTGTCATGGAAGCTATGAACTCCTGTGCTCCATCAGAGCATTCACCAAGTGATGGCAGGTTGAAATCCCCGAGCACTATAAGCCTGGGGAGCTCAACCACCAGCTCGGCTACTGACTCGAGGAGCACAGGCAGGGCTGTTGTAACGCTGTTGGGAGGTAGGTACGTTAGCAACAAACCCATTTGACCCCCAAGGTCCAACTTCACCAGAAGGGACTCACACCCGACAATCTCCGGAGCAGGGATCCTACGAGGAAGTAGGGACTCTTGGATGATGACTGCCACTCCCCTACCCCTTCTCTGATGTCACGGCTGATGTAGCACCCGAAACCCTTCTGGGCACATTTCAGTGAGGGGGACTCTTCCCTCATGACCCAGCCAGGTCTCAGTAATACATGCCAGGTCTGCCCCCTCATCTAGTATTAGGTCCCGGACGAGGGGAGCTTTTTGAACCACAGACCTGGCATTTAGCAACAGCAGCCTGAGACCAGGGCCCTGACAACTCTCGCCATCTGGTCCTGGAGTGGAGCTAACAGGGCCAAAGGAGGGATCACTGTGACCTAGCGAACCCTCCTTCCCCGGTAATGGCTAGCCCTGTAACTCCCGTCAAACCTGCCTCTCCCAACTATGACTGGGATGCACCGGCCCATCCCCGCACCCGTAGACCCCTCTTCCCCTCCCGTAGGCTCCGTTCTTCCCGGCAGGACGTTTCTACCATGCATTCTGGGATGAGAGGCGGATCCGCGCCCCCATCCACTTCTGCTGCAGCACTCAGTGGAGGGAGTTCCAGGCTGCACTCTCAATCCCCTCATACATGTCAACCAAGCATTCCCCACAGAGATACCCCACTACAGTTTAAAAGATACAACAATATAATAAAGTAATTATACTAGTTTAAAAGAAGGTGGGTTCATTCATTCACAGGCATACACATACATTCCACATACAAAGAAAAAGTGGGGGTGCGCTATATTAAGATTGATGTTAAAATTGTGCAAGTAAGGTCTCTGGTTCATGAAGTAGGGACACAAGGGTCAGATCGATGACAAGGGGATGCAGGTGAAATAGTTCGTCTTCTCTCCCAGATAGTATAATGGAGGGAGGCAGAGGTCTGGGTGGTTGAGGTGGTGTCTCTAGAGTAATAATAGATAGTAATGGTCGTAATAGGGAAAACGGATTATATGTCCGGAAATCCAGGAGTCCGAAAACCAAGGTCCAAAGTTCATAGGCAGTCCAAAGTTCATAAACACTCCAATGGTCATAAGCCAAGAGGGCCAGGTGGTAAGAGTAATAAAGCAGGAAGCTACCAAAGGGCAAGGAAAAGTCACAGTGTGAAAGCATCCGATCAAATGGGGTGGGTGGGAGGTGGGAGGGGGCGCCCGGAGGGGTCGTGGTGATGGTAAACCAACAGCTGTCCACCTCCGTCCGGTGCCACATGAAGCAGCCACCCCACCCCGTGAAGACAGACAACAAGGCAATACCATCCTGTAGGTTCCCAAAGCTTCCAGGGCTCTCCCAGTCACGAAAAACTGAAGCAAAAGCTGCCGGGACTACCTCAAGCCAGGATACAATGAGGAGAAGGGAGGGGGGTGCGGGGAGAGCCGTGGCGGCAGCAGCAAAGCCAGCCCCTTGATTCCGTTTGGCATCATCTGGACCAGCCACCCCTTGTTGGCAGAATAGCGCAGCGCTGTCCCAAAAGGTCCCCCGAATTTCCTCCAAGTTTTCTCCTGGGTTTTTAAATCAAGAGGCAGACCAAGGGCGCCAGTGTCATTAGAAGCTGCCTAGCGCTGCCATTTTCGCCGCCAAAGCAGCAAGACCGCCAACAACCACACAGGTAGGCGACCAGCCCGAGAGAGCAAACCCCCAGTTGACCACCCCGCCCGGTCCTCCAGGTCATACCCCATTGCTCGCCCCTTTTCCTGCGGGGGCTCGCCGATAGGAACGCAATGCTTTTTCCGATCTTTCATCTGTCCCATGCTGGAGCAGGAGTTCCCGGCCATCACGAGCTTGCACATGCAGCAGCAGTCATATTCAGAAAGTACATATCTGATTATTGAATAGGACACAATTGTGTGGCTGATGGTTGCTCAGGCAGTGCATTTAGATTTAGTAAAGCACAAGGTCAGGATGCAGTAATTTAGTAATGGGAATAGCCCTAAGCCTTATATACCACTTCATAGTGCTTTACAGCACTCTCTAAGTGGTTTACAGTCAACATATTGCTCCCAACAATCTAGGTCCTCATTTTACTGACCTCGGAAGGATGGAAGGCTGAGTCAACCTTGAGACAGTGAGGATTAAACTCCTGGCAGTGATCTGAATTAGCCTGTATTACTGCATTCTAACCACTGTACCACCACAGCTCTTGTTTACTGTAATAGTAAGTACCATGTGACACTACTATTCTAATAAAGTTTCACATCATACTGACAGAAAGTTTCATAAAAACAACATTGCCCGCATCCATAATGCAATGTGTGCGCAACACCCCCCCTCTGTGCCCGTGCCCCTGCGCATGAGTGTATGACCCACCCTGCATTCCCCCTGCGCATGCGTGCACGAAACCCTGCACCCCATTTTGGGCCTAGCAGGCCTCCCTGAAGCCTCCTGAGACCAAACACAGGGTGCATGGGGGGTGCCACACCATCCCTGCGCTCCGTCCTGCGCATGCGCGTGTGACCACATGCTCCCCACACATGCACACTCATCTCCCGCATATGTGGCAGACACAAAAATCAGCTGGCTGGCGGGAGGGGTGCATGCATGTGCGGTTAACCTGAGCTGGGGTGACAGCTTGTGTGCCTGCAGAGAGAGTTCCGCGTACTACCTATGGCACCCATGCCATGGGTTCACCATCACGGCAGTAGGGCCCTTAGCAATAGCACTTAGACTTATATACCACTTCACAGTGCTTCACAGCATATAGCCCTCAACAATCTGGGTCCTCATTTTACCCACCTCAGAAGGACGGAAGACTAAGTCAATTTTGAGCCTGGTGGGATCAGAACTGCTAAACTGCTGGCAGCCAGTAATCAGCAGAAGTAGCCTGCAGTACTGCATTCTAACCACTGTGCCACCGCTGCTCTCCTTCCTGGTATTTCCAAAGGAACTTTGAATTGATGGTATTTCATGGTCTAAGCTGTATTCAAGAGATAAGCTGAGAAATCTTACTTTTTGGAAGTACAAGAAAATATTGGAATTTGCAGGTGGTCTATTTCCCCATTTGCAAGGACCCTTTATGGTTTCTAGGGTTAAGGTCTTTCAAGGACAATGGTGAAAGGCCATTTTCAAATCTCACTAGAATTGAGAGGGTGGGCATATGATCAGGTAAGAAACATGAAATAAAGATATGGATGGAGGACATGTAAACAGTTCATTTTTCCCATGTAGAGTGGAGTGAAAAGGCAGGACTTCTGGTATCAAACTGCAAAGATTTTTATTCTTAATTTTCAGTAAAGTAACTAACTTGAGAAGCTGATACCTTCATATGAAGGAGATGTGGTGGCAGAAGAAAGTTCCATATAATGATGCATAATGAATATTTGCCTGATTGAATATTTTATTGATTGTTTGCATCGTGTTGCATCAATCACACAGAAGGACTTTTCCAGAATGATTTGATCCCACCTGGCTTTTTAAGTCTTTCAACAGTAGACCCATAGCCAGTCTAATCAGGCCCATTCATCTAACTGCTGTTCAATCTTTTTTCTTTTTTTCTACACATTCCAGTAACATGGATTTCTCAATGTGTCTACATAATCTGTCTGAAATATAATGTGAGCCCACTCATTTATCCCTCAAATGAGGACTTTTTTCTTTTATGATTATTTTTGCTTTTATTGGCTATTCATAGTATTCCTAGGAAACTGGTCCATCAGTACCAAATTTCAAAAGTGTCAATACTCTATCCTAATTTTGTTAATGTTAATGTTATCTCATTACTTAAGATTTACATACAAGATAGGAAGGATTATATAAGAGAGTGTAAGAAAAGGAACAATTCAGTAGTGAAAATGACTCATCACTAGCCTCTCCCTTCAGCTTGAAGTTATTTGTTAAATTCATTTCCGGGTGCTTTTATCCTTAACAAGGGAACCAAAGAAAGATGAAGTAAAAGCCAAGCAGAAGTTGTCAAACGGAATAGCCTTAAGGACTTGTTTATAAGTTGGCTTTTGTTTAAACTATTTTGGCTGATTGTGTAGCAGTCCAGAATGACAGAAAAAGGCCTGATTTTATTATTCCTGAAACTGCAAGTGTGCTGTTGTTTTTATACCCAACATACCTTACCGGATATTGAAAATGCACAGTTTATTGAAGAATGTGTCAGAGTGCATAATAGATTCCGATCAATGGTGGACCCACCAGCTAGCAACATGAAACGGATGGTAAGGAAATCATCATAATTTGTAGCAATGTACAATTCATACCCTGCATGTTTAGAATTGGCTTAGATATTTCTAGTTCTTTTAAGATAATTTTGCTGTGCTGAAATTAATTTTCTGACAAGGCTTGGTACTAATTTTGTTTCTTTTGAAACTTTGGAAATTTTGAAAGCGTATAGCAAACATCAATTCCAAATGGAAGCTGTGAGGGCTCCCACTTTTGGCAAAATAGTTGCTATGGGAGACATAGCTAGTCAAAATACCAGTTACACTTTAACCCTTTAGGTCCTTTTTCTTGTCCTAACATTCATTTATCTCTTTTCTGAGCAGGTAGGCACATTTTCAAACAAAGCACTAATCTTCCCCCCACCCCCTTAAATATGTCTCTATCACCCAAGACCATCTGCTTGGTTGTATGCCAAATTCAAAAATAATGAAATTATATAATTAATACAGAAATCTCAAAGAGGGCCCATTTTTTGCACTACATTACATTTCCTCCCCTTTTCTGGGAGGAACAAATTTGGTATTGTATCAAAGCCATGTTCTGATAATTGTGTCACTGAACTTACCAATCATTTGTGCAGCAAACAATCATACCAATTGGGTCTAAAATTATTTAAGGAATACCAAGTTTCACCCACTTTCTCCAAGAAATGTTACTAGCATCCCATGAACCTTGGCTTCAAGAACAAGTTGGCAATACTTCATAATATCAAAGCCACTCAATGTTTGAGGTGTATGGTTCATTCTGGGCCTTGGCATGGAGCTCTGTAATGAATATATGGGCTGTTTCACCTATCCCTTTCTTGGTGGTCTACATAGACAAAAGACTTGGCTTTAGTTGTTCTAGTTCTACCCAAGTGATTGGCTAGAATCAGTTTAATCTGAATACCTTGGGAGTAAATCTAACCAATGATCCACTGAAGCACTTTATGAAAACGGACTACACACATGGTTGAACTCAGATGAAAGGCTGAGAACCAGTATCTAACCAGAGATTAAATGTGTATTCCATTTAATGTGACCAGCTATTGAGGCAAATTTTAAATAGCAGGTGTGAGAAGAAAATCACAAACCAGTGTGATGCAAAATGAACATGGTCCCACAGAATCCCCTCCCCTCTAACAGCCAGTTACTTTTTAAAGAAAAAGATAGTATATAAAATAATGTTTATGCCTTTCCTGACTTTTCTTCAAAACTAGTATGCCGGTTTGGATTCGCAGATTATATAATGATTTATTTGATTTCGTCTTAGTGTAGTTGTAGTTTACTCCACAACATATGGTACAATGCAATGCATAATAATGTCAAATTTTTACATTTTTGCACATTTATTTATATAGTTACATTCATATCCATACTGATGAGTCAGGAACAAGCAGACAACTAGCTCATTTTTGTAAAAACTACAAAGCAGAGTGCAAAGCCAGGGCAGGAGGCATTGAACATACTGGTTTATATATTCCCCAATCCGCAGTAGAAGTGAGTTAGAACAAGAATAAAAATTATATACAAATCTACCGGTATGTGGCAGGGTGGGATGGGGAATTACTTTGTAAAAGACAATTGCATTATTTTAAAAAATAATCCAAGAATACCAAATAAAGTGATCATAATATATATTATATTTTTGTAGAGCTGGGACCATGATCTTGCGAAGACTGCTCTTGGCTGGGCAAATATGTGCCAATTTAAACATAATCCTGATCTCAACACAGGGAAGGCCCACCCAAACTTCACAATAGTTGGAGAAAATATTTGGACTGGAACCATTGGGTATTTTAATGTGACTTCAGCCCTCACTTCTTGGCACAGTGAAGTCCAACATTACAATTATGCTACTCGAATTTGTAAACATGTATGTGGGCACTATACTCAGGTAAGTCATTAATTATATCTTGCATATGACTTCTAAAAATAGAGCTGGGACCATGATCTTGCGAAGACTGCTCTTGGCTGGGCAAATATGTGCCAATTTAAACATAATCCTGATCTCAACACAGGGAAGGCCCACCCAAACTTCACAATAGTTGGAGAAAATATTTGGACTGGAACCATTGGGTATTTTAATGGGGTGGGTTCCAGCTGCTGCTACTGTCAGTTTGCTCAGAGACGCACTTGATGCGGGGCTTAACGCTTGGTGTGCACTTGTTCGGGGGTGTGGCAGACCAAGTTACTATTGACTCGACCGAACCGATTCAAACCGGTAGGAACACACCTCTGGATGGCAGTTATTTTTTAAAAAATTACTAATGTGGTTACAACTTGCAAATTGCTTGATTCAACTTGGCAAGCCTGCAATTGTACTTTAAAATTGCCTAGGCAAAAAAAAAAGTGACCAATCTATAAAGGCAAATGTTGACCCATCACAAATCCCACCCCACCAATCCCAACTTTTTAAAAATAATCCCCATTTTCCATGGTCCAATGGCTTTGTGCCTTACTTATCCCTGTTGGCATTTGTTGTGGCATTGCAATTGAACCCAATCTCAAGCTTAACAGCAACTCACTAGCTATTCTTGCATCCGTTTTATTTAATAACCTGAAAGAAAAGGAAATACACAATATATTGCTTTGCCCAATCACAGAAAATGTTCCTTCTCTAATATTTTGGGTCTAGCTAATAAATCAGAAATCCTCCATTTCTAATGATTCTTGATGGAATGATAAAGTCACAGAGAAGTTTTCATCAGTTGTTTTTAGTATATAAATAGTTTTGGAGCAAATAAAAGTTGAATCTCATTTATTCACATCTCTGACCATGGAAACAATTTTCCATATGTTTAAGGAAACACTTTTTAGTCATAATAAACCTACAAGTTCATCACACTACTCTTCTCTATCCCCATCCCAGGCTGTATGTAAAAAAGCTGAAATTTATTGTGAAAGTTTTATTAGTATTTAGATATGAAAAAATAAAAGAAGTGGTGTTTTCAAAATAATTTCACAATCTAAGTCTATGCATCCTGTCTAAAAAAAACAGCAGCAGTGAGTTTGGTCAGGCAAAGCAGCAAGAGTACTTCATATAAGTTTGTTAAGCCTACTTCAATATATTAGCTCTCAGCAATTTATTTAATATGCCTGTAAATCAATTCTTTGAGCATTTACATTATAAGTGATCATCGTTAAAGACAATGCTATATAGATGTCCAATTTTTAGCACAACTGTGGCCTAATCGTATACACTAAATTATCACCGAAAATACCATCATGTACAATAAATTAGCACAGAATTTACTATTTTATTTTCAGATGGTTTGGGCAGAAACTTACAAAGTTGGCTGTGCTGTTCACTTTTGTCCTATAGTACAAGGCTTTCGTGGATCTAATGCTGCACACTTCATTTGTGACTATGGACCTGGGTAAGGATTTTAAATTGCAATTTGTCAGAAATTATCTTAGAAGGAAAACCTTTAACTCCTTTAGGAATTGAGAAACTGGTACCTATGTATATTCAGGACCATTTACTCCTTTGATATGAATAATTATAACTCAATATTAAAACCCACCGTAAAAACAAATGTTGACTTCTATCTCCAGAATGCAAATTTAGATGTGGTTGATCATGCACCAGATCTATCCATACAAGATTAACTAATTACATGGAATGGGCTGAATTATGAGAAAATCAATCAATATTCTGGATCCTTTTAAAGTGCTGGGACAAGTTTTAAAATCCTAAATAATTTAGGCTAACCTTCCCCATACTTCAGATATGTAAACTACAATTTAAAAAGCTCCAAACCAGTATGGTTAATATTTTCTAATTGGCTGGGGACTCACTATCCATACATTTTAAAGTTGTGAAACACTGTACTAATGGAAGGCCCAATAGTGGGCCATTCCTGTAAGATTGGTTAATGTCAGGGACAAAAGCATTGCAAGCAGCAACTGTATAATTCTACTAGATGAATCCAAGGTCTCTCCCCCCACCCCACCCCCAAAACCTTGACTGTGATGATCTTTTTGATTGTAATTGATTAGGGGACTAGAAGCTAAAACATACAATGAACAATTGTAGAACTGGGCATGGCTAGTCTAGTGAAGAGAAGAACTATGGCAGACATGATTGCAGCGTTCCAATATTTGAGGGGCTGCCACAGAGAGGAAGGGGTCAAGCTATTTTCCAAGGCACCCAAAGGCCAGACATGGAATAATGGATGGAAATTGAACAAGGAGAGATTCAATCTAGAAATAGAGATAAATTTTCTGACAGTGAGAACATTTAACCAATGGAACAGCTTGCCTTCGGAAATTTGTGGAAGCTTCATCACTGGAGGCTTTCAAGAAGAGATTAGACTGCCATTTGTCAGAAATGGTGTAGGATCTCCCGCTTAGGCAGGGGGGGTTTGGACTAGATGACCTACAAGATCCCTTCCAACTCTGTTAATGTTATAAGCTTTTCAAATAATTAAATTCTCAGCTGAGCTTCATCATTTTATTTTGGTGGATGTAATTATTTGTTACTGCTAAGGATCTGTTTTTTTTTTGTTATATTATTATGAGGTGAGGAACTAAGGCACTCTGGGAATGTTTTTTAAAGGCAGATAGAAATGTAGTTGAAACAGAGAAAAAGACATCTCCTGAAGTTTTCTGATTTTACACATCTTGACCCTGCCTTAGTGTCTTATTATTGTAGTTACAGTGCCATGACATATTTTCTTGGAGACCTTTACCTGATATTCACCCTTTTAATACGATCATATGAGAGATAAGTCTCACACAGCCTGTGGCCTTACTTGCCAGCAAAAAAAAGTGGAAATAAAATAAATGCTATGTCACTTCTTGTTCCTAGTTTTGAAATATGTGGCTAAGAAAGGAAGTAGCTTTCTTCCTTCTCTGGAGAGCAGATCAGTAACACAAGTTATAATGTATAAACTCCTTTGTAACTTTATGTAGAAACAAAAAAAATAAGTATTGGACAAAACATATAGTAGTCTAAAACTAACATCTTAAAAGAATCTCTCATTAAAAGCCATCATGGAAAATATAAAGTCGAGAGATTCAAGATGGGTGGGAACTGTAGAGTCCAACTTCACTGAATCATTAAATTTGTTTAAACACAAACTTCAAATATTATCAGCAATAGAATTAGAACAAGCACAGCAAAATAAAGCAAAAAGTTCCAAGAAAGCATTTTTTAAACTAGTAATCTTTGTTCATGTGTTACCTTCAAGTTCAGGCCACTATGTCAATTTCTCAATTACTAATTTAATGTATAATATTTTGATAATTATAGATGCCACTGATATGGTCAGTGATTTTTTAAAAACATTTGTCCATTCATTTATTGGTGTTGAGCACATAAAAACTGGGGAATACTATAGTTAAATACTATTACTTATTTAGTGGTTTGAAATGTTTAAAGCAAAGTTGGTATTCAATCCCCCTTTTATGTAAGGTGACAATAGTAGAACATAAAGGCTGACAAAGAAAGAATTCATTGCACTTAACACTATCACTGAATATTTAATAACTATTTTTGCCTTTAATATAAACTGGACAATTCAATCTAATTCAATATCCTTTCATAAATCAAACTGAAATAATTTGGAAATAGTAAATACTGGCAAATAAGTTTACAGCTTCAGTTTCAAGGGTCCATTTCATTGATTTAAATGTAAGAAAACATCTGTTGTATTTGGCTGTGTTAGTTTCTAATAACACCATTCTGTGGTTTTAATGACCAGTATTTACCAAAAATTATTCCAGATTATAATTCAGCTAAAGCACTAACCTGAAAAGTTCAACCTTCTCTCCTGTCTCTGTATCAAGTGAGCTGACAAAATTGTTGTTTTGCAGTGGGAATTATCCAAGATGGCCATATAAATCAGGAGTAACATGCAGTGAATGTTACAAAGAGCCTTGCATAGACAGACTTTGTGGTAAGTTAAAGGTCTAGCATGCATTTCTTCCTCTCCTGTCATAAGTTAGGGTCTTTAAAAAAAAACATTTCAAAACAGAACTTCCATGAATGAAATACCAATCTTTAATTATCTAGCTAGAAAGCTCCAAATGTACAAGTTTCTTATGTTTATATTGATTTGTCATTAACCTAGATGCAACTGTAAATAACTTATTTAAATAATTTATTTGTAGGTGAACTATGGGTGAAGCCAGATAGTGATTCCTACTACATCATTGTTCTAGTCCTGAGAACATCTTCATTTTTAATAACTTTTGTAACTGTCTTTTTTCTGAAGCAACATTATCCCAGAATGGATATGTATAAATAAATTGGAACAAAAATAAGCACTTTTGTAAGGTATTAAACAATGAATTGATAATAATAGTAAGACATCCATGATTTTTAGATACATTTTCAAAATGTTTTTTTAGGAATTAAAAAAGTACAAGTAGCAGAAAAAGATCTTGGACAGGTAAACATTCAATATAAAATTATTATTGATAACAACATTCACAAAGTAACATTCTACTCTGCTTATCATACTCTGGCTCTTTGTTGATCTGAATGAAAAAAGTAACTCAACATTCAACTGCAACCAGCATTTGGAAAGCAAAATTCTCCAGTAATATAACCAAAATGTAAAGTAGTCCTCTTCCAAAAAGTTTATGAAAGTCTAGTAAACAAAAAACATCAATTAATGAAACAATATACATTTATTTAGAAAATGTTTCAGCTGCCACTCAGAAAACCTGTTATTTTTTGTAATGTTCTAGATAACAATTTTTCAGAGTCCCATGCAATAAAACAAATAAATCCAAGTTTGTTGGTAAGTCTTTGTATACTGCATAAAATCTTCTCAATGATAATCCTGTGTATACTGCCACTTTTACACCAACAGCTAAAAGTCAATTGTTTATTCTAATGGATATCACATGTATGGAACTATTTCCCATATTGCTTAAAATACAACAGAGCAAGATGTCAGTTTTAGGTTAAAAATTTGGAAAGGTATTTTTCCTTTCTTCCTTCAGGAATTCACCTTTTCATCTTCTACATTAGCTGAGTTCATAGCTTTCCTCATTGCAAAAAGTGAAGTGCTATAGCTTTAAAGATGGTTTCTTTTTCTTTTCACCTGCTGCAATTTTTAATTTAACTTCTTCTTCTGGTAGTGCTCCAAGCTTCTTCTTCTTTGCTTTTTTAATCTTTTCTTTAATTGCATCAATATCAATCTTTGTTTCAGTTGTCGCTACAGAGTAAAAGAGTATATTTTTCTTATTGACTTATCCAAGAATTATAGAAAACATTTCCAAGAAATAACAAATATATTAACTTTTCAATGAGTTGCATAAAATGCACAAAAAAAAAATCAGTTAAGATGCCAAGCTAATGAATCCAGTTATATTAAAGTGCCCTACAAAGATGTTGCTAAAAGATATTATTTTACAATGTAAGCTTTTAATTCAAAAGATATAGATTTTGGATCCAAAGCTATGAATTAAACTTAAATAACTTCCAAGGCCTATTAATATAGTATTTTAGATTAATCTAGCTATTAATACTCTGAATAGTAAGCTTGGTCTTAAAACAAATATTAGAGAATAGGAACTATGGGAGAATAGAAGTTATCTGAAGGTAATTTTACAAAGGAATTTTGTAACTGTTTTTGTCTACAAAAGGTAGGTAGAGTCCATGCTAAAGGAGTAGAGTCCTTTAATATCAGTGAACTTTGATTTATCCCATCTTGTTTAAAATACTATTTATGGGGAGAATCAGTTCTTGATCTTGCATATCACAACTTAATTTTATAAATTAACTTTTCAGGCATTTTCAAAATGTAAATGTCAAGAGAGATATTCTTGATTCCATAAGCATTTCAAATAACCAATGTATTTTTTTGGATTAGAATATAATTATATTTTTATAAAATTAGACTTCCATTTGTAATTTTGGTCCTCAGTCTTCTCAACAGAGAGCTCTGGAAGTATTAATTTGTTCTGTAAGTAACAGATCAAAATGCTTCCTCTCAATATGAAGACTGGTCTTTATAAAACATTAATAATAATAAGAAACCAATCTTACTTTTCCTTGGTTTTACAACAGGCTTTTCTTTAGGTGGAATAAAAGCTTTATTTCTCTCTTCTTGTCGCTTGTTAATTGCTTCTGCTTGCTTTGCCTAAAAATAAAAAAAGATCATGTAGCATATATAGTATAATCTTTATTATCATTGTACTTAAACACAACGGAATTGGTTGTACAAAATTAAATACATACATGCATGCATGCATGCATACATACATACATTCATACATACATATATATATTAAATACATATTTATTTATAATACAAAATTAAATACATATTTCAATTAACAAATTAATCTTTGTTCTGGACACAACCAGAAACTATAACAAAGAAATTGTTAATTAATTAATTAACAAAGAAATCAAGGGACTGTACCTTTATTTCTTCTATTCTCTTACGCTTCTTTTGACTTTCTTTCAAGAAATATTCACCACTTGCTAATTCTTTATCAACCTGTAAAAATAGTACATGAGCATACATATTCCACAGTAAAAATTGTTGCCTTGTTTCCATATTTTAAAAAATAAGTTGCTATAATTCCTTATTTAAAAAATCTGAAGTTAATAGTTTTCATAATGCAACATCAAAGCCAAATCATATTAAAATTGAAAAGTTAAACATAAAACACTTTTCATTTATACACAATTTATACTATTGATTTAACCTGTTCATTTTGGGTAGCAAATCTCTGCACACATATATTGCAATGAAAGACAATTATTTCTAATAAACTGCAATTGGTTATTGTTATTTTTAGGCTATATTTGTAGGGAAACCTTGGTTAAATTTTATAGTACACTAAAATAAGGAATGGGGAACCTGTGCTATCCAGATGGTGTAGAGCAGGGGTATCAAACTGGATTTCTTTGAGGGCTGGATCATTGGTAGTTCTCCATTCTCCATAGGGGTGGGGAGCAGGGGGGAAGAGAAACTGTACGGACACCTCCAGCAGCACACTGTTGGCCAAAAACAGGCGTGGGGGCCTCGTGGGGTGTCCACACGGCCTGTTTTTGGCCGGCAGTGTGCTGCAGGAGGCTTGTTTTGGCCAGCAGAGGCACTGTGGGCTGGTCCTTTGATATATCCAGGCCAGTCCCACGGACATATTTAAGCACCCTGCGGGCTGGATCTGGCCCACAGGCCTTGTGTTTGACACCTCTGATATAGAGTTATCATTTATTCATTACATTTTGGGACCGCCCATCTCCCTCACTATCCACATTTGAAGGCTACCATCTCAAACATCTGGTACATCATAGTTTGGTATCCATATACTAAAGGCACCAGCTGTCAGAAAGTTCCTTTAGGTCATTGATGGCTAACCTTTTCATCATCAAGGCTTTAGGTTGTTCAGTAAAATTTCAGATTAAACAGACCTGACTCTCTGGTTGTGGAGGTGGGAAGGGAGTGTATTCTTTCTTGACATTTTTCTTCTTTGGTTCCTTCCGTTTGTTCAAATTCTTATGCTTGAACTTGGGCAAAAAACGTTCCCAGTTTTCCAATCTTAATTCAGGATCTTTTGATAATTCTCTCTTAATCATTAGTGTCTTCAAACATATTAAAAAATCAAACAGTTAGTTAGAAGAAAAACTCTTACTATTTAGCCTAAGGAAAAATCAGGTATCATATCAGATATGAAACAGACTCATTTAGTAACTGTACATATTAATACAGGTGAAAGTGATCCAATTATAAGTAAAAATTAGCTCAATTTAATGATTTCTTCTCTTCAGGTGACTTTTTTTAAAAAGTAGTTCTTGATGTGACAGTTCCTTCATCGAACATTCAAAATTGATTGCTGAACAAAAAGACTTACAATCTCTTTTCAGTATGGCTGCTAAGTCCAATGGATTTAAGAGGTTTTGGCTTGAGATTTGTGGGTTAAAACAAAAGCACACATTCCTAAAGGAGATTGGCTTCAATAGAGGAAGCCGTTTCCATTTAAATGGAAGCAGCCACACTAGAGCACCCCCATAACTTGCATATGGTTGCACTAGATGAGGATTGCTTTACTGTCTGAGGTACCCCAGGCTTTATTTAACAATCTGCATGGTCACTTAAGGAAAACCATGACATGGTCCTAAAGTTGAGCCATGTTATGTGGTGACCTGCTTAATGATTCCAATGACATATGACCAAAATTCGGGACTGTATTGTGGTTGTATGTCAAGGACTACCTGTAGAACCAATAAACTGCAAAAAACAAAAGGCACATTTATTTGAATTTTGTGTTCAAATGTATTTGTAATCTATACTCTTCTGACTGAGAGACTGCTAGGTATAAAAAACTTCCATGATCTTTTCATGGACTCTTGCCTTGGGCAGTTGGAGGAATTTTTTGCCATTTTGAACAGCAGGGAAACTGAAAATAAAACAGCTAAGAATCAATTAAGGATGCAAAGTTATTGCATTCCCTTGTTGTCTGATCATGGCTTACAATAAGTCAGAATTATAACCCACATTCTGTAGAACTGATATCATTAATTTATTTTTATTTGATGGGTTTATTTTTATTCCCTGATGTCTATTGAATATTGGGTTTGGGATTCAATTCAATCAATTTCACTGCAGAATTCTGGGAAAACATACAACCCCTCTGCCCAAAACACAGCATGTTCAAAGGGATGCTAAATAGCTAACATATCAACAAGTCATCCAAAATGATTTTAGATCAAATATTTTTATTTTACCTTGATATTATATATCGGATGAATATTCTTCATGGTATCCAAAACAACTTTCCTAACCTATTTTTTTTTAAAAGACAAGATTGCAAACTGATTAATTTTAATGATTTAAACCAAAGGTGAGCAAACTTTTTCAGCCATGTGGCCACATACTGAACACTGTTTCTGCCCGTCCAAGTCCTGCAGGTGTAGGACTGAAATTTAGGTTCCATTTCTCCTTTTGGATATTTTTTGTTGGACAGTAAGAGTGGGGGATGTTAAGAGGCAAAACTGGTATCTTATACTCTGAAGGGGGCGAAAACTCTGGAACTGCTAATGAATGGTAAAGGCTGCATGTAACCTGTAGTTAGTTACCCTGAGTTAAAATATCTAATTCCTAGATGATTACTTTTCTAACACTGGAAGATTATTTTTAAAACAATGTTATTTTCTGTAAGTATGATTATGTATCCTTTAGCCATGTAAGAAAACTAATCAAGATATAAACTGGAGCAGGAGATTGGCAGTTAAATTATATATATTGCACAAAGGGCTACTAGTGGGCAAGAATTTGTATCAGGTCAAATTTGTATTCTATTCTTAAGCTGCCCACTGTGATTTGTTTGGCAACGATCAGATTTCTGACAGCAAGACATTTTGATACAATGCTCCATCTATATCATGTTTTGTCTTGCACAGTATAATCAAAGAGTTTAGCTTGTTAGATAAAATTCTGTTAATACAATATATAAAACTTCAATACAACTACTGATTTCCTAGGTAATTTCCCAACATCAAATCTTTATTACAATTATGGACTAGTATATAGGTTATTTATTTTGATTGCATATTCATTTTATACTAATATATAACATTAACAAATTTAAATGAAATACTTGGATTGAATGTGCAAAATGTTCTATCCCAAGGTGATCTTACCTCTTTTAAACCATTAAAAGGTCCAAGAGCTGAAACAGTGTTCCCCTGAACCATGATATAGCAGCTGGTTAATATTTCTAGCGCCTACATCAAAATAAGAGAATAATATACATTTCAGGATGCAATTCTCATAGGCATATATTTTACTGAATATGAAAGCAAGCATTTAGGTCACATTTACAGAGGACCTATTTTTGATTAAGCATGCATAGGAGTTAAAAGAACAAGACATACCTTTAGAGTAGATCCATTTGGACCAATAAGCCTTTGCCTTCTTTTTATAAATCTTTCTCTATTTCTGACCAAGGACCCTATTTTAATGATGTCACATGCAATATCATCTTCAAGGACACGTACAGACTGAATGGAAATCAGAGATATATAATCAAGTATCTTATTATAACATATTCATTTTCTTTTAGAAAACTTCTGAATCAGGATTCTTAATCAGATTGAGTTTGTTATCAGAGCTATTGAAATTAAAGAATTAAATATAAAAAGATTGAAAAACAAACCTGTTCAAATGGAACACTTCTGGCTATAAGTTTTATTAAATCTCGGGCTCTGATGATGATATATGGATCAAAGGTCTTCTTTGTTGTGCTGACAGTCATGCTTCCTTCAATTAGGTCTAAAATTGCATTTATATGCTGTAGCAAAGGACAACAAACTATTCTCAGAAGAACAGAACAAATTCTTAATGATCTCAGAAATGTATGATCAATAAAATTTACAAAAAAAAAGTATTGGTATCTAGGAACAAAGAAGAACTAAACATTTTCATAATGGTAAGGGTTTTACTTAAAAACCTCAAGCTGATGCCCTTTTAAATTAAAAGTTGTTATATGAAGCATCTTTGGATTTGTGTTGTCAATTAGGGATCGTGGCCCATGCCCCAATGATGCTTCCGCTGCAGCCTTTGAAATCTCCAGGTCCTATTTCCTACTTTTTTCATCTATTCTCTGCCATCTCCAAATAGCCTGCACTTTTTACTTGGAAAGTCAATCTGGAGCCAGAAGAATCAAGCAAATGGTAGAACAGAGGGGATGATCAGATGGGCACATTTTAAGGCATGTAACTCATTAATTAGAGCCTGCTCTGGGGATACCAAAATCTTGGAATCAGTATTACCTCTTTTACTTTCAAACATGTTTGTAACATAAGCTTATTAATAAATCATCTGAAATAATGTTATTTCTAAATAACTGATATAATACACATTGTATTTAAGTATTATAGGAACTCTTGTGCAGTGAATATAGAAATAGGATGCTTATGGACCATATTACTACAGGCCTCTTTATCTGCATATTTGGGAATTCACAAAGTAGACAGTGAAAAAGAGAGTCATCTATAGTAAATACTTGTTATCCATCAATATAGCTAAGTCATGACTTTCCTCAAAATCCATGCTGTTTAAGTAGATTGAAAACATTATCTCTATAAAAGTGTAAGTAAAGATTCTTACATGTTCATTCAAAGCTTTCTGCACTAATGGCCAGCATTCCTTCAAGTAAGCTTCTCTGTATTTAGGGAAAAGAGTAGCAAAGCTGCTTTCTTCCAGAAGCCCTTTAGGGTTATCTTCTCTGGTAAAAGGTGGTTCTTTCCATCCATCGGGAACTGTGAGAAGTCCTGATTCATCTTCTGTTTGCAAAAATATTTATGTTACAATGTCTTTCAAACATAAAGACATTTGGATTGAAGATTATTACCTGGCGAGACAGAAGGTTCAGCAACAAGTTCTATTCCACCTCTTCAAAGACAGAATAGCACTCAAGTGTGCATCTAGTAATGAGGCTCCCTAGCCGATCAAAAGGAAGCAATGCTATGACAGTGCCAATGTGGAGCAAGAAAAAGAACAACTGGCAAGGAGATGTACCATATTTTTCAGAGTATAAGACAAACCGGAGTATAAGACACACCAGTTTTCAAGAGGCAAAAAAAAAAAAAAAGTTTTTGCACTCTGTAAACCTCCCCAAAATGGTCCGTTTTTCGCAAAAACAGGCCCATCCCCCCCCCAAAGGCATGAATAGCCTTTAGGGGACTTGCAGAGTGCTCCTGGGGGGGGCAAAAACAAACAAAAACAGGCCTGTTTTTTATTAAAAAAATTGTATGCATAGCCTTTAGGAGGCTTATAGAGTACTCCTGGGGGCTGGAGGGGGCAAAATTGAGCAAAAAACGCCCCGTTTTTCACTCATTTCTGCCTTCCCCAGCCCCCAGGAGCTCTCTGAAAGCTTTCTATAGGATCTGCACGGCCATTTTGGTGAAGAGGGTGGGGTTTCGGGAGGCAAAAAATGCTGAATTCAGTGTATAAGACACACCCAGTTTTTCAGTCTCTTTTTTGAGGGAAAAAGGTGTGTCTTACACTCCGAAAAATACGGTATTTGCCCTTTTATTGGTGGCAATTTTACTATAATCCACCAATTACTGATTATAAATGCAGCCATATAAGACTTTCATAAAAAGGATAATTAAAGGAGGCTATATGCAATGAAATTTTATTTTAATGTATGCCAATTAGTATATAGTATAGTATAATCTTTATTGTCATTGTAAAAAATAAATACAACAAAATTGGTTTTAGCTTCACTGGTGCAAAATTATAGCGGAAACTAAAAAAGAAAGAAAAAGAAAAAAACTAGTCATATGTTTCTGCGTGTGCATGGAGTGATTGTGGTTGTATTTAAAAGTCTTGACAGCCCAAGGATAGAAACTATTTTTAAACCTATTTGTTCGGCTGGCTATACTTTGATGTCTTCTGCCCGATGGCAGTGTACATTCAAAGTGATAATAAAATTATTCTAAGTTCTAAATAAGCCATTTTATTTAAATAACTGATGACTTCTATATATTTTCTTGCAATCCTCTTCAGAATGTTTACACTGCAGCTTTGGAAAAAAATTCTAAAAGCAGAGCATTCCTTAAGACTTGCTGCTGCTGCAAACAACAACAACCAACCCCTCCCACAACAGGTAACAGTGAAGCAATGTCTCTTTTCTTTCAGACACCAGTGAGTTGATGTTCCCTCTCATTCTAGACATACAAAAGTACTTCATCTCCCCATATATCGAACTTGCTGGAGGCTGACACTACAGTATGCCTTTATACATCTTATCGTGAAAGAAAAGTACAGCCACTCCAAATTTAGCTATTTTGCACTTTAGCCCTAAAAGCATTCACAGCAATTAGTAATATATTAAAGAAAAAAACAAATCTGAACACACTAAAAAGTTAGTTACAAATGTCTGGCATATACTAAGATGAATTTAATTTATCATAAAGCAGTGGTCTCCAACCTTGGCAACTTTAAGACGTGTGGACTTCAACTCCCAGAGTTCCTCTGGCAGCAAAGATGGCTGAGGAACTCTGGGAATTGAAGTCCACAGGTCTTAAAGTTGCCAAGGTTGGAGACCCCGACGTAAGGATAAGAATACCCTCTCTGGCCTGCAAAAATACGGATGGCTAAAAGGTGCTTTGCATTTCTTAATGATGCGGATTTTGAAGCCCAGCTACGGTAATTAGCACCGACCCCAAACAGCCAGCGACCTCAACATAGTATTTACAACCGACTTCAACACATGCGTCCAAGTGCTTCCTTTAAAAAAGAAGCAGAAGCCACCATGGTAAGTCCAACTATCAGTCACGCTTCGACACGGGAGGATGGTATCACCTGGAGCCGCGTTGTCGGTCTTGGGGAGTTGGGTCGCAGCTCCGCGTTTCCGGCGTTGAGCCTTCCCAGAGGCCGCCATGCTGCTCTCACTTCGCGGCGGCGCGGAATCTCCGCCTCTCAGCGGCCCACGTGACAAAACGGAAGCGCAGACCCGGTGATCCTGGGAGGACGGAGGAGGTCGGCGGAGTGCTCCATAGAGATAGAAAAATAGAATATTAGAAAACTTAAACTTGCGGTAAATTTCTCTGACGAATCTTTTCAAACGCTACCTCGTATTTGTCTATCATTTGCCTTGGCAATAAAACGAACCCGAATCGTCTTTTCAAAGGATGCTTTGCAATAGCACATTCTGAAGATGCTTTCATGATTATGATTTTTTTATAAGAACCATCTAATAAGAATTGTTGTTTTGAAGTTCTAAAACAACATTTTTTAGATTTTTGGAGGGATGTAATTAATTAAAATCCGTAAGGTTAACATAAGTTCAAAACTCACATGTATAACTTTCTTTTGTAATTTATCTAAACCATTAAAAGCAAGAAAACACCACAGTTAATGTCATAGAAACCGCTGTGTAATATGTTTGATGGGTATATATTGTGCTTTCGGAATCTAATAAAATCTAATCTGAATAACTATTATTTGGGTTTAGCTCTATCAAAGAGTGCCAATTCCATACTTTCCACACTTTTACAAAATTGGTCCAAAAATTTTCATGATTCCTGAATTTTGGTTGCAATACTTAAAAACACTAATCTTTAAAAGCACATTTTCTTAGAAATAATTAGCATGGGGTTTATTTTTAAGTAGGCAGACACTGAGGAACGTTTCAGCAACACAGTCTTTATTAGAACAGCAGAACACTTCAGAACGCAAGAACAAGAACTGCGCCCGCCTGACAGCTATTTATACTGACAGCTGTGAGGCGGGGAACCAATTGCGAGGCGGCGTTTCTCCCGCCAGCCGGCAGCCGCGCCAGAGCCAATCAGATCTTCTTCCGGCTCTGGCTGCGGTTGTCTGCTGCGTCGGGCCGGACGCAACATTTATGGCTATCAATTTTACCAACACTTTTTCCAGACTGAAATTGAGATCGATTCAAAACAAAGCCCTTACAGAATTTGGCATCCTGTGGTAATGCCATTCTTAATGGCTAGCCAAATGCTATAAAAATCTTCAAGTTAGCAATGACAGCTAACTAAGCCTTTGGTAGATAATATTTTTAGCAATAGCTCAGTGTTTTACTCTTCCAAATTCTAATATATTCTAAGATATATAATCCATTGAAATTTCTGCAGTATCAAGTATAGTTTCATCAGATCAAACATGACTTCCATAATGTGACCTGTAAGTCATTTACAAGGTTTTTTTTCCCCTGTGGATCCTAAAAATTACTAGAAAACCCTGTGATCCATTGGGTCATTCTTTGAGAGAAAGATAGTACAATCTGATGAGTCTAGAAAGAACATAAACTTTTATGCTGACAATGCTGAAGATAAAAAGAATATATTCTAAGAAGGATATATTTTATGAAAATAATAGATCATAAATAGAAAAAAATAATTGTGGCAAATGAACTTCAATAAAAAGTTTGTGTTACCTAAACAGAATGACACGAGCAGTGGTACTAGGACTGATATCCAACTTCCCCATTGACTTTGTTTGTTGTAAGATGATAGGGGAACACCAGAAATTGTGATCATCTGAATTTGAGGATGCTGGCCGTAATTTTGCGAAAAAACCTGGTCTGAACATCATGGAAATTTTAATTCCACAGGAGTCATAAGTCCTATTTTTTAATATATTCTTTAAGTTAGCAGATTTTAGTACAGACAGATGAATACAATGAGAGTTTTAGTAGTATATAGAGAGATTATAATGGTTTCCCGGTCTGTTTTACAACTTTTAAGATTTTTAGATAGTGTCTCTCATAAGTAATAACCAAGTCCAACCCAGTTTGCTTATCACTTTTAAAATCAGCCACAATTGGGTAGATATTGCCATCCATTTATGCTTACTTCAAGGTTTCAGTGGTTTATTGTTTCAGTGGTTTATGTGAGAGGGCAGGCCACCTGAAAATTGTCTAGCACCTGGACTGATGCAGCCCTGCCCCTTTAAGACCTAACCCCAACCCTCTCCCTAGCCAGCCTAGCTGTCCAGCAATGAACAGCTGTAAAAGCCAAGCAGAGAGGCAGCTGAGTTGGGTTAGATGATGTTGGCATTGTTCGGAACGTGAGAGGGCAGATGGTTTCTATTGCTTTATGGGAATAGACCCACTGGGAGCAGCCTAGCGCTAATAGACAGAAATGCTTTTCTTTAGCAGTAGGGAACACGAATTGCAGTAGTTCAGTTCTAGTAGTAGGAGTTCCTGGGGAAGTGTGTGAGAAGGAACTGCAAACACTACCCATTGTGTGCTTGTTTGTGGGTTGCCTTAAACACCAAGAAGGCTTGTGCTCAGCTGGGGCCCACTGAACCTGGATATAGATAAAAGAATCTGTGACAATAAAAGCTTTTTCAGCACTGAACATTAACAACTCTTATTTTGGTATTATAGCACATGGATCTGGCTGGCTGGAAATTTACCTTATTCATTGCTCCAGGATCTATACCACAGTTTCCCAAGCTGCAGTTTTGACTATGAATCAAGATAAGGACAGTGGTCAGCATTCAGCCAATATTTGTATTCAGTCTTTTTAAAAATCTTTTTTGTATTTTTGTCTCTAGAAAATAGCATCATGTATAAGATTTTATATATGTATAGAAAGTTATTTTAGAAGAAATAATCTATTTTTTCAAACAAAACCCTCCACAATCATACCATAAACAGAATTGCACAAGCAAAACCGTGGTGTCATGGAGTTTGTGATAAATTTTGGAAGGCAGGAAGTATTTTTGAAGTGAAAACAGGGCAACTCAATCAGTGGTGAAATTCAATTTTTTTTACTACTGGTTCTGTGGGTGTGGCTTGGTGGGCCTGACAGGGGAAGGATACTGCAAAATCTCCATTCCCATCTCACTCTGGGGCCAGCCAGAGGTGGTATTTGTCGGTTTTCCGAACTACCCAAAATTTCCGCTACCGGTTCTCCAGAACCTGTCACAACCTGCTGAATTTCACCCCTGAACTGCATGCAATGAGTGCATCATATAACCCTCTGAGTGTTTCCATTACAAGCACTGTCCTGTTACTGGTTTCCAGCCTTGAAGTTTGCTGCAAAACTAAAAGATCACACTCAATAAACAAAAAGTACATTTTAATATTTTTTTGTGGATAGTGGTACAGTATTTTATGATATAATTAATTATTCATAGAAAATGTAGATTTTTCTGCTTGGTGAAAACATAATTTTTCTCATAGATGTTTGTTGGAAATTGGATTATGTAATGTATCTCATAATACAGTGCAGGACGATTCAATTATTACGAACCTCTAAAGAGGTCCTTTTATTTAAGATTGCAAGTGTGGTATGCAGATAAACTTCACCAATGCAATTCCATTGTGTCCAATGAATCAAGAAATACTTTCACATCTTTATAATTGATAAAATGTTATAAACCCACTGTATTATTATGAACTCTAACCTAGAGGGATTTTTAGCAACAAATATAAATATTCAGTTTGGTCTCTGAACAGCAAAAAATGCTGATCTTGCTCAATCATCTTGTGGCAATTTCTTGAACACATATTAAGCAGCTATTCAGTTTCCTTTGGCTGTATATCAAAAAGGGAAAATCCTTGAATGTTTAGTTGAAAACAAAACAATGATATTCACCTCTTTATATCATTAACTTACATGATAAAATATATTGCAAACATTTCTTCAGCAATAACTTGGAAAAAAGATTGGAAATATTCAATTCCTATTATATGTAAATATATATTGAATGTAAATAACAATAAAATGCGGTGAGGGAAAAGGAAAAAACTATGTCAGTAAGGAAAGGCCAGTATTTTTACTACTACTACTACTACTACTACTACTACTACTACTACTACTACTACTACTAACTTCTACTACTAAATGGTACTGCTTCATTGTGAAGAGCAAAACCGGTACATTAATTTGTATAAATTTACACATTAATGTTCCACAACCTCAAATACTCATGATAGTGGAGTTGGACCTGCATCTCTGAGCTGTGAAATTCACAACAATAAGGCAGCAATTTTCTACTACAAAGTGCAGCTGGAAGCAATTCTGTATGAAATATTCAAAGAATCAGGGTGAGTTGGTGGTGAAAATATAAGACCCTACAGAGGCTCACTAAATGATTGTAGGCCAGTCACTCACTCTCAGCCTGATCTATTTCAAACTCCAGAATGAATGTTGGGGTAGAATTAAATAAATGGTGTATGATATCACATTTGGACTTCAAAAAAAAAATCCAAAAACTACTATATAACAGCAAAGAGGGATAAAAAAAGTCTTGACACTTTGCTTCCTCACAGTAGTCAACTGTATTTATGCTACATGATTTGGTAACCATACATACTTAATTGGTATAGAATTACTTTTAGTTACAGATTTCTCAGTGAACATTGCTGCCATCTACGGATACAATATCCCAAGTTCTGGCTTAAAATAATAATAATCTTTATTTATATTTTGACATATTCTACACTATGCCATGCAGCATTCTGGATCTCAGTTCTTTGCATTCAATGCTAGGTTTTTGGAGTCAAGTTATGGTAGCCAATACAAGCAATGAATGCAGAAATTGTTCTCCTTGCTGTCATGTGTGAGGTTTCAGCCACTTTTAACAGTGAATCCTACTGTTACTTGGGTTGCAGCAACTGCTATTCCACCAGCTGGGTTCCTGGAAACTGGGACATTTTTAGTGGAAATGCCTCCCTCTGAATTAGAGGGACATGCTAGCCCTTAGTTCAGTGATGCGGTAAATGATCCAAAGTTTTTGACATCAACAAATTGGGTTAGAAAAAACTCGTGTATGAAACTGGAAGGCTGGTTAGAGCTGAAAATTCTGCACTAGATGGATCAGTGTGCTGTCTCAATTTTTAATTGCTTCCTGTACTCTTATAAAAAGATGTGCTGCAACTCTTCACTCCTATTGACTGATGGATGATTTCAAATTGTTTTCAATCCCTAGCAACTGCATAGATTCCCTCCCCTCCCACACACAATGATGTATCCCTAACATGTTCTTTGAAGTCTCCCAATGGTGCACTCAATGCACTATAATGGAATCTCATCTACTTTGCTATTGGTTGTCCTCTTCTTTTCTTCTACCTTTCTACCTGTTAGATATTAAGACTAAAGCAATAGGCTTCACCAAGTTCCTCCTTTCTGGTGGGAAAATACTTTGAGCTGATTGGCCGAGTCATCTGATAGTTCCCTATATAAGGACAAGCTGTCAGACAGGCCAGCACTGGATCTGTATATAGTTGCTGAATAAAGAGCTGTTGTTATCACTCAAGCCTGAGTCCTGTCTCCTTTGTTCACCCTATATAACACTGGCAATGAGGGTGGGATTGGAAGATGATTGGGCACAAAAAGAGCTATCCCAGTTGGAGCGATCAACGTTGGGTGCCAAGTGGCCATTTTGAGCAGGAAATTCAAAGTTGCCTATGCCTGTCACAATGACAACGCATGCCCCACCAGCTGCCTACAATCCAGCCACAGAGCGCTGGGACTCCTATATGATGAGATTTGAGTGCTTCATGGAGGCCAACGACCTTCTCAGCCTATCGCATAACAGGAAGAGGGCTCTCTTCCTGAGTTATTGTGGCTCCAAGGTTTTTGATATGACAAAGACACTTTCCGAACCAACTCCAGTATAGACGGTCACTTGGTCCATACTACAGAACACTCTCAAGATGCACTATGGGCCAAAGCCGTGCAAATTCGTGAGGTGGCACGAATTCAACTTGCGGAACCAAAAAGAGGGAGAAACCATTAACCAGTACGTTGCCACACTTCAAAAGGCTGTGGCGTACTGTGAGTTCAGAGACTTGGATGAGTTGTTGCTCAATCAAATCATCTGTGGAGTAAGGGACATCAACCTGCAGTGGCAGCTACTAACCAAGACAAACCTCACCCTGCAGATCGCATTAGATGAGGCCAGAGCAACGGAATCGTTGACCCAGTCTACAGAAACACTCCAAAAACATGGCAGCCCACAGAGTTCCCACCAAGCTGTCACTGTGCATCGCAAGAAAGCAGAGCAAGACTTCTCGGATGAAGGGGCACCTGGTCTGAGTCTGCCATGCCAGCCAACCAGCCGTGCAACAGCCTAGGCCAACAACAAACCAGCCGTGACATTCGAGGCTATCCAGATGCGAGACCTGGAAGCCCCAGCAAAAGCACAAATGGATGGAGTCAATGGACATGTTCCACACAAAAATCTGGCAGGCCAGCACGCCGCAAAATAAGAAACTGCATGTAACAATTAAGATTGAGGGCCCTCTGTGCATTATGGAGATTGACACTGGGTCATCATTGACCATCGCCTTCTGGGCAACTTTGAGAAGGCAATCCTGAGCCTCAAGAGGAACCAGCTGAAACGCCAGCAACTATGGCTCAGCGATTATCAGGGAAACCGTATCCCGGTCCTTGGCTGCGGTACCTTCCAGGTACAATTCAAGACTTTTGACAGGACACTCACACTGACGGTGGTCAGCTGCATCCTTCCAAGCCTGCTCGGCTTGGATTGGTTTGAGTTTCTAGGCATGGGGGTAACCAACATCAATGCCATCACCAATGACAGTGCTGACAAATTAATCTGCGAGTTTGAGGATGTCTTCAGTGGAGACCTGAGCAAGTACATGGGGACTACTATATCCTTTAGCCTAGACCCCAAGATTACACCATTTAGAATGAAGCCCCAGAGGGTCGCTTTCGCCCTCTGTCCCAAAATTGACAAGGAATTGGACAAATTAATTGGCCAGGGAATCCTGGAGCCTGTCGACCATGCCCAGTGGGAAATCCCAATAGGGACACCAGTAAAATCTGATGGGTCGATCTGCATCTGTGTGGATTATTAGTGCACACTGAATAAAGCCCTCCAACAAAGCGCATACCCAGTACCAATCATGCAACATTTGCTTCATTCTCTTGGGCTATGGTACAATATTTGCAAAATTAGACCTTGCACAATCCTACCAGCAGTTGCCGATGATGATGCTACCGTGGAGGCTCAAAACATTGTGACACATAGGGGTACATTCAAATGCAATAGACTACTATTTGGAATCAACATAGCACCAGGATTGTTACAAAATGTCATGGAACGACTTTTGCAGGGCATATCAGGAGTAGTCATCTACTTCGACAATGTCCTGGTATCCACTCAAATAAGGAGCAATTTCTCAATTGTCTGAGGATTGTCTTAAATAGATTTAGAGAAAAGGGCCTCCATGTAAAAAAAAAAAAAGGAGAAATGCCAAATTGTGGTGCCCAAGGTTGAATTTATAAGGTACCTGGTAGATGGCTCTAGGATACACCCTGTAAATTCAAAAATTAAGGCTATTCAGGATGCCCCCACACCTTGCAACCAGACCGAGCTGCAGACATTTCTCAGCTTACTTAATTTTTACAATTTTTTCTTAAAATAGAAGACGACTGTAGCAGAACCGTTGCACCGTTGCTTTTGGGGAAAGAAGTCAAATGGACCTGGGGCAAAACTGAAGCTGCCGCATTTACTACTGTCAAATGGTTGCTGTCAGTGGACAGCCTGATGGTTCAGTACAACCAGACTCTCCCTTTAATCTTCACCTGTGACACCCATCCTTTGGCATTGGGACAATATGATGGCGTATTGCTACAGACTCATCTATTGCCTGGAAAGACTCTGGGCTATGCTAATGCCCTCAGCAGATGCCCACTGCCGGAACTATTGGAAGACCCCACTCTGGGCACACCAGTCTTACTAATTGAGTGTTTGAATGCTGGCCTTGTAACATCCAGTGAAATAGCA
The DNA here is from genome assembly GCF_009769535.1 of Thamnophis elegans. Taxonomy (NCBI): domain Eukaryota; kingdom Metazoa; phylum Chordata; class Lepidosauria; order Squamata; family Natricidae; genus Thamnophis; species Thamnophis elegans. Next base: position 45,411,912 of record NC_045547.1, on the reverse strand, counting down.
AGACACTCTACTAAAGACAGAACCATTGCTCAGGTTCTGAACTGGATGTGGAGGGGGTGACACAAAGGGCTGGTTAGGGTGGAATTTAAATGGTTTGTATTGAAACAAAATGAATTGTCTGCTGAATGGGGGTGTCTACTGTGGAGGGACTGGGTGATTGTTCCTCCTAAACTGAGAGTTCCAGTATTGAATCCATTGCATGTGGAGCATCTGGGGATTGTCTGGATGAAAGCATTGGCTAGGAGTTATATGTGGTGGCCTAACATGGACGTGGAAATTGCAGAGTGAGTAGCAACTTGCACACCATGCCAAGAATCCTGACCAGCTGCCCCAGAGGTGCCCATGCACGAATGGGAGAGCCAAAGGCACCCTGGTCCAGGATGCACATAGGTTTTGCAGGCCCCATACATGGTCAAACTTTCCTCATAGTAGTGGATGCATACTCGTAGAGGACACATACTCAAAATGGCTCAAGGTAGTCCTCATGACCACCACCATGGCAGAGGCAGTCATCAAGGTGCTATGGAGACTTTTCTCCACACACGGCCTGCCCAATGTCTTGGTTTCTGACAACGGGCCACAATTTACAGCCATCCAGTTTGAAAACTTCCTAGCAGAACAGGGAATCAGACAGCTTCTGTTTTGCTGCTTGCTTTTCAGCTGCCATTGAAATGGGGAGGGGGGCATGGTATTTGGGTGTGGGAAATACAGGAGAGACTGTAAGAAGGGAGTTGTTCTCACCATCTACTGTACATGTAGCGGGGAGAGGAGTTTCCCGCCAAGGCCAACTTCTAGCATACCAACCTGATGATGATTTTTGAAGATGTCTCCCACATGACACCTGTGGAGTAATTGAATTGGACTATGGGCTGGGGTTAGCAAAGGGAGGGGAATATGTCATACATTGATATCTATGTTTGCGCACGCTTTTATCTCAGATCCAGCTTTGCTTAGCTACTATCTACTTATAACCAGTAAAAGTACTCTTAATTCTGCAAAATGGAGTTGAGTGGTTTCTTTCTTGGTTATTAAGTGAAGCAGCCCTAACATTAAGTTGAATCTGTTCTCTGGGTGGAAAGGAGAATAAGACACCAGAAAGAAAGGCAATATACATTCTATTCAAACAGACATTTGTTGTGGTCAAGAATTGATATGATGTGGATGTCAACAGAGCTAACACTCAAAACAATTACTATAGATATAGGCACTTGGGCAGATTACAATCCAATATCAGTGACTTGGAAGGGACAAAGGAAAAAGGGGAGATGGACTTTAAACTCAAGAATATTGAAAAAAAAGTTTTCAGCAATATATGGAAAAAGAATTGACATATTTCTTCCAGGAAAATAGAAAGGAAGACATATCATTACAGAACGTATGGGACACTTATAAAACATATATTAGGGGCCTCGCAATGACATACTTAGGGGAAAAGAATAGACAGAATAGACAAATTCAAAAGAAGTGTAATCAGAGTACAAAAGTTTGGAGACGGAACTTCAGAAAAACCCACAAAATAAAAAAAGTAAAAAATATGATGGAATTGCAAAAACATAAATTGAACCTGATAGAAAATGAGGACTTGGCAAATAAAATAAAATCGGCAAAAACAAACTTTTTTGAAAATGCAAATAAACCAGGATGTTGGTTGTCTTACAAGATGGATAAAGAAAGAAAAAAGGCTGATAAGTCAATTCGTGGATGGAGAAGGGAATATACAACATTTAAATGAAAAAAGAGAAAAATAATTGATAACTTCTACAATAAGTTGTATTAACATGAGAAGGTTCCAGAAGAGGGAAAAAAGGCAACATTTAGAGAAAATGAGAATAACCAAAATCCCAGAAAAATTTAAGAAGGCACTAGAAGAAAGAATTACAATGATGGAGGTAACAGAAGGCATCAAAAGGCAAAAGAAGGGGGGAAAACCAGGACCATATGGATTACCGGCAGAACTGTACCAAACACTACAAGAAGTATTAAGCAAAGTAAGGTTGGAACTATTTAATGACTTATTAAGGGAAGCAAAAATGCCAGAAACATGGACAGAGGCATATATAATGCTTATACTAAAAGTCTGTGTCTTGTCTCTTCTGTTCACCCTATCTAACACCAGCATTAGAGCCTTTTACAAATAGTTGGGTATTCACATCATGTGTCCAAAGTTTGAGCCTGGTTATTGGTGCCTCAAGTAAGAACAGGGTTGATTTTTGATGATCTTATCAATTGGTTATGTTGCCTATTCATAGTATTCTCACTCTCCTCCACCACCAAAATTGAAAGGCGTCGATACTTTTCCTATCTGCTTCGCTAAAGTTCAACGTTCACTTCTGTAAAATGTCACAGGGAATAGCAAGGGACTATATAGCAATAGCACTTAGACTTATATACCACTCCATAGTGCTTTACAGCACGTTCTGACCAGTTTACACAGCAGGCACATTGCCCCCAGCAATCTGGGTCTTCATTTTACAGACTTCGGAAGTATGGAAGGCTGAGTCAACCTTGAGCCAGTCAGGATTGAACTTCTGGCTGTGGACAGAGTTTGCCTGCAATACTGTATTCTAAGCACTGCACTACCACAGCTTGATATATCTATCTTGAGTTCCTAGCACTGATTAAAATTTATCCATATTTAAAAAGATTATTTTAATATACATTAATTCCATAAAATAATATTTAGGAGCAGCAGGAACTATCTAGGATAAGATTAAATTCCTGGGTATTTGGCTGAATTGTGGAAATGTCATTTCAAAACAAACATTCCCATTAACACAAAGCATTGATAAATGAAATATAACAGAGGAAACTGATAGAGCTTGGGCTTAGTTGCAAAAAAAAGTGTAAACTTCATTATGAAAATATTGCATTGTATTTAAGGGGATACTTAGAAAGTTGGCATCTCTGTTAAATTTGGGTTTAAAACACAATCAGCTTGAATTGAGTTTACTTGGTATTTTTAACGCATCACATCTAGAGACTGGAAGAGATGCTGCAAAAATTTAAAAGCATAGATAGATCTGATAATAATAATAATAATAATAATAACAACAACAACAACTACTACTACTACTACTACTACTACTACTACTACTACAACAACAACTCCGCCATTGCCGGTCCAAGGCCCGGATGAGAAAGGAGGAGGGTTGGGGTCAGGTTGGCATCTGGTCCCATAAAAAAAACCCCGCCAACCCATACAATATGGTGAAAAAAACGAATAAGAATTCCATACCGCATCGGTCGTCACGCAGGTTAACAAGGGCCGCGGCAGATGTTGGGGTCCCTGGACATCTGTCGACAAGTGGGCTACAAGTGGACCAGCCAACAAAACGACAAAAATATAGTGCAGATGAAAACCGTGCCATAATGGCCTGTTACTACAACCCAGAGCCAGAAAAAAGAGGCTATTTAAAGCGAATGTATGAATTATGGAAACAACAATATCCAGATTCAAATGTTAGTGAACAACGACTAGCAGATCAAAGGCGATTTATTATACGGAATAAAGTGTTTAGTGAAGTTGAACTAGAGGAAATTCAGGCAAATTGCAAAACCAAAAAAACAATATCACAAGCAGAAATAACTGATATTCAAGACACAACTAAAGACATTATAGTAGAACTCCCAGAAGAAGCTCTTGGGGAGGAAATAACACCACCACCACTAGAACCAGTTATCACTGAACCAACTGATGAACTAACTCAAAAACAAAAAGAATTGAAGGATAAGATCATGGAGCATTTTCTGCTTAATGAGGAAAGGCAACGTTTACCATCACTAAAAACTGTGCCTAAGAAAATTTTGGCCCCTATCATGAAAATGGTTAATGCAGTGTTTTCAACAATTGAATCGGGATCCATCTTGGAAACAAACCAGTTAATGTACAGCGCAGCTGTAATAGTCACTAATGAACTAGGCATTAAAATCAAAGTACCTAGTCACACAACAGAAAAAGCATCAAAGCCAAAGTGGAAAATCCGATTAGAACAAAAAGTCAAAAAATTAAGGGCAGATGCTACTAACTTAAAGAACATGCATGAGCAACGGCTTAAAAACAACAAAACCATAGATCGGCTAATCAGAAGATATAGATTGGATACAAGAAACATCAATGAAGCTGTAGAGATTGTAAAACAGCGAATAACAGCAACAGCTAGAAAAATTGAAAGATATGAGGCACAAATCATCCAATATAAAAAAAATCAGCAATTTCGATCAAACCAACAGTGTTTTTATCAAAGTCTTAATGTGAATGGTGACACCAAAAGTGAAAAACCAGAAAAGCAGGCCACACTTGAATTCTGGAAAGAAATGTGGGAAAATGCAAAGGACTACAACAAGGAAGCAAAGAGGAAAGATGACTTTGAGAAAAGCATTGGCAACAAACAAATGCAAATATTAGAAATAACAACTAAGATGGTCCAAAATCGAGTAAAAAAGGTAAAGAATTGGACATCACCTGGAAAGGACCAATTACATGGTTTCTGGCTCAAATATCTGACCAGTTTACATGCAATATTGGCCAGGCAACTGAATGAAATTTTACAAAAGGGCCAAATTGATGAATGGTTGACAACTGGAAAAACATACTAGATTCAGAAAGATGCAACTAAAGGAACAACACCTGAAAACTACAGACCAACAACATGCTTGCCAACAACCTTCAAATTACTCACAGGCATTATTGCAGATAACATGATGGATTATTTGGAAACAAACAACATCTTGCCAGTAGAGCAAAAAGGCAACAAAAGAAGGAGCAGGGACACAAAAGATCAGCTCCTAATTGATAAAATGATATTAGAAAATTGTAAGAACAGAAAAACGAACTTGAATATGGTCTGGATTGATTACAAAAAGGCATTTGACTTACTGCCACATAGTTGGATCATAAAATGCTTACAAACAACTGCCATTAGCAAAAATATTACATCCTTTACTGAAAAGGCGATGAAACAATGGAGAACTGAATTGGCAGTAGGGAATGAGATCTACAGATTGGTTAATATCAAGAGAGGAATTTTCCAGGGTGATACACTTTCACCTCTTCTCTTCATCATCGCAATGATCCCACTATCAGTAATCTTAAAAAAAATGAAATTAGGCTACCAAACAGCCAAAGAAGCTGAAAAAATTTCGCATTTACTATATATGGATGATTTGAAACTCTATGGAAAGTCAGAAATAGAAATCCAATCATTGACAAACACAGTCCGAGTATTCAGCACCGATATTTCAATGCAGTTTGGCATGGAAAAATGCGCCACTGTATCCATAAAAAGGGGCAAAATCACTGTATGTGAGGGAATTGAAATGCCCAATGGCCAATTAATTAAATGCAAAGAAAATGAAGCCTACAAATACTTAGGCATTCTGCAGTTGGATAACATCAAGCATGGAGAAGTAAAAACTATTGTCAGGCGAGAGTACACCAACAGAGTTAGGAAAATTTTGAAATCTAAATTGAATGGTGGAAATACAATCAAGGCCATAAATACCTGGGCAATACCAGTTATAAGATACACAGCTGGCATAGTTAACTGGACACAAGCTGATTTGGACCTTTTGGACCGAAAAACCAGGAAACTAATGACAATGCACTACAGTTTACATCCACGTGGTGATACTGATAGACTATATCTGCCCCGAAAATCAGGTGGCAGAGGATTATTACAAGTGAAGCAAACAGTTGAAGAAGAAAAACATGCACTGGCTGATTATTTAAAAGAAAGTCAAGAACATCTATTAATCGAAGTAAAGAACAAAAATCTACTGAAGGCCCAACAGACAAAACAAGAATACAGAAAAGATGTGATAAAATCAAGAATGGAGAGTTGGCAGAACAAAGCACTGCATGGTCAATTTCTGGAAAAAATAAAAGATAAAGTGGACAGTGAACAAACTTGGTTATGGTTAACAACAGGTACATTAAAGAAAGAAACAGAGTCACTACTCCTGGCTGCGCAAGAACAAGCTATCCACACAAATGCCATTAAGGCCAAAATCGAAAAATCCTCTGATGATGCCAAATGCAGACTTTGCAAAGAAGCTGATGAAACTATTGATCACATACTCAGCTGCTGTAAAAAAATCGCGCAGACTGATTATAAATTGCGGCACAATTCAGTAGCACAAATGATCCATTGGAATTTGTGCAAAAATTATAATATTAAAACAGCAACAAACTGGTGGGAACATCAGCCTGAAAAAGTCACCGAAAATCAGATGGTCAAGATCTTGTGGGATTTCCGTATACAAACCGACAAAATACTGGCGCATAATACACCAGACATCACACTGGTTGAGAAAAATAAGGTCACAATCATAGACATCGCAATACCAGGTGATAGCAGGGTCGCCGAGAAGGAACATGAAAAAATCACAAGATACCAGGACTTAAAAATCGAAATTCAACGACTATGGCACAAACCAGCAGCAGTGGTAATTCCAGTGGTAATTGGCACACTGGGTGCTATTCCAAAAGCACTGGAATTACATTTAAAACAGTTAAAAATTGACAAAATCACCATCAGTCAAATGCAAAAAGCCGCACTGCTTGGATCTGCACGCATATTACGAAAATACGTTACGACGTCCTAGGCCCCTGGGTGGGGCCCGACTAGTAACCAATGCCAAATCCGGCGAAACAACTGGCCGCTGTGATACAATTGTACAACAAGAACAATAATAATAATAATAATAAATAAAAATAAAAAAGCCGCACTGCTTGGATCTGCACGCATATTACGAAAATACGTTACGACGTCCTAGGCCCCTGGGTGGGGCCTGACTAGTAACCAATGCCAAATCCAGCGAAACAACTGGCCGCTGTGATACAATTGTATAATAATAATAATAATAATAATAATAATAATAATAATAAGTAGAGATTGTAAAACAGCAGATAACAGCAACAGCTAGAAAAATTGAAAGATATGAGGCACGAATCATCCAATATAAAAAAAATCACCAATTTCGATCAGACCAACGGCGTTTTTATCAAAGTCTTAATGTGAATGGTGACACCAAAAGTGAAAAACCAGAAAAACAGGCCACAGTTGAATTCTGGAAAGAATTGTGGGAAAATGCAAAGGACTACAATAAGGAAGCAAAGTGGATACATGACTTTGAGAAAAGCATTGGCAACAAACAAATGCAAGGATTAGAAATAACAACTGAGATGGTCCAAAATCGAGTAAAAAAGGTAAAGAATTGGACATCACCTGGAAAGGACCAATTACATGGTTTCTGGCTCAAATATCTGACCAGTTTACATGCAATATTGGCCAGGCAACTGAATGAAATTTTACAAAAGGGCCAAGTTGATGAATGGTTGACAACTGGAAAAACATACTAGATTCAGAAAGATGCAACTAAAGGAACAACACCTGAAAACTACAGACCAATAACATGCTTGCCAACAACCTTCAAATTACTCACAGGCATTATTGCAGATAACATGATGGATTATTTGGAAACAAACAACATCTTGCCAGTAGAGCAAAAAGGCAACAAACGAAGGAGCAGGGACACAAAAGATCAGCTCCTAATTGATAAAATGATATTAGAAAATTGTAAGAACAGAAAAACGAACTTGAATATGGTCTGGATTGATTACAAAAAGGCATTTGACTTACTGCCACATAGTTGGATCATAAAATGCTTACAAACAACTGCCATTAGCAAAAATATTACATCCTTTACTGAAAAGGCGATGAAACAATGGAGAACTGAATTGGCAGTAGGGAATGAGATCTACAGATTGGTTAATATCAAGAGAGGAATTTTCCAGGGTGATTCACTTTCACCTCTTCTCTTCATCATCGCAATGATCCCACTATCAGTAATCTTAAAAAAATGAAATTAGGCTACCAAACAGCCAAAGAAGCTGAAAAAATTTCGCATTTACTATATATGGATGATTTGAAACTCTATGGAAAGTTAGAAATAGAAATCCAATCACTGACAAACACAGTCCGAGTATTCAGCACCGATATTTCAATGCAGTTTGGCATGGAAAAATGCGCCACTGTATCCATAAAAAGGGGCAAAATCACTGCATGTGAGGGAATTGAAATGCCCAATGGCCAATTAATTAAATGCAAAGAAAATGAAGCCTACAAATACTTAGGCATTCTGCAGTTGGATAACATCAAGCATGGAGAAGTAAAAACTATTGTCAGGCGAGAGTACACCAACAGAGTTAGGAAAATTTTGAAATCTAAATTGAATGGTGGAAATACAATCAGGGCCATAAATACCTGGGCAATACCAGTTATAAGATACACAGCTGGTATAGTTAACTGGACACAAGCTGATTTGCACCTTTTGGACCGAAAAACCAGGAAACTAATGACAATGCACTACAGTTTACATCCACGTGGTGATACTGATAGACTATATCTGCCCCAAAAATCAGGTGGCAGAGGATTATTACAAGTGAAGTAAACAGTTGAAGAAGAAAAACATGCACTGGCTGATTATTTAAAAGAAAGTCAAAAACATCTATTAATCGAAGTAAAGAACAAAAATCTACTGAAGGCCCAACAGACGAAACAAGAATACAGAAAAGATGTGATAAAATCAAGAATGGAGAGTTGGCAGAACAAAGCACTGCATGGCCAATTTCTGGAAAAAATAAAAGATAAAGTGGACAGTGAACAAACTTGGTTATGGTTAACTACAGGTACATTAAAGAAAGAAACAGAGTCACTAATCCTGGCTGCGCAAGAACAAGCTATCCACACAAATGCCATTAAGGCCAAAATCGAAAAATCCTCTGATGATGCCAAATGCAGACTTTGCAAAGAAGCTGATGAAACTGTTGATCACATACTCAGCTGCTGTAAAAAAATTGCGCAGACTGATTATAAATTGCGGCACAATTCAGTAGCACAAATGATCCATTGGAATTTGTGCAAAAATTATAATATTAAAACAGCAACAAACTGGTGGGAACATCAGCCTGAAAAAGTCACCGAAAAACAGATGGTCAAGATCTTGTGGGATTAACGTATACAAACGGACAAAATACTGGCGCATAATACACCAGACATCACACTGGTTGAGAAAAATAAGGTCACAATCATAGACATCGCAATACCAGGTGATAGCAGGGTCGCCGAGAAGGAACATGAAAAAATTGCAAGATACCAGGACTTAAAAATCGAAATTCAACAATTATGGCACAAACCAGCAGTGATAATTCCAGTGGTAATTGGCACACTGGTTGCTATACCAAAAGCACTGGAATTACATTTAAAACAGTTAAAAATTGACAAAATCACCATCAGTCAAATGCAAAAAGCCGCATTGCTTGGATCTGCACGCATATTACGAAAATACGTTACAACGTCCTAGGCCCCTGGGTGGGGCCCGAGTAGTAACCAATGCCAAATCCGGCGAAACAACTGGCCGCTGTGATACAATTGTATAATAATAATAATAATAATAATAATAATAATAATAATAATAATAATAATAATAATAATAATAAATTGCGGCACAATTCAGTAGCACAAATGATTCATTGGAATTCGTGCAAAAATTATAATATTAAAACAGCAACAAACTGGTGGGAACATCAGCCTGAAAAAGTCACTGAAAATCTGATGGTCAAGATCTTGTGGGATTTCCATATACAAACAGACAAAGTACTGGCGCACAATACACCAGACATCACACTGGTTGAGAAAAACAAGGTCACAATCGTAGACATTGCAATACCAGTTGATAGCAGGGTCGCCGAGAAGGAACAGGAAAAAATCACAAAATACCAGGACTTAAAAATCGAAATTCAATGACTATGGCACAAACCAGCAGTGGTAATTCCAGTGGTAATTGGCACACTGGGTGCTATTCCAAAAGCACTGGAATTACATTTAAAACAGTTAAGAATTGACAAAATAACCATCAGTCAAATGCAAAAAGTGCACTGCTTGGATCTGCACGCATATTACAAAAATATGTTACGACGTCCTAGGCCCCTGGGTGGGGCCCGACTAGTAACCAATGCCAAATCCGGCGAAACAACTGGCCGCTGTGATACAATTGTGTAATAATAATAATAATAATAATAGTAATAGTAATAGTAATAATAATAATAACAACTCCGCCGTTGCCGGTCCCAAGCCCGGATGTGAAAGGAGGAGGGTTGGGGTCAGGTTTGCAACTGGCCCCATAAAAAAAACCCTGCCAACCCATACAATATGGTGAAAGAAACGAATAAAAATTTTATACCGCATCGGTCGTTGCGCGGGTTAACAAGGGCCGCGGTGGATGTTGGGGTCCCTGGACATCCATCGACAAGTGGGCTACAAGTGGACCAGCCAACAAAACAACAAAAATATAGTGCAGATGAAAACCATGCCATAATGTCCTGTTACTACAACTTAGAGCCAGAAAAAAGAGGTTATTTAAATCGAATGTATGAACTATGGAAAGAACAATATCCAGATTCAAATGTTAGTGAACAATGACTAGCAGATCAAAGGTATACGGAATAAAGTGTTTAGTGAAGTTGAACTTCAGGAAATTCAGGCAAATTGCAAAACCAGAAAAACAATATCACAAGCAGAAATAACTGATATTCAAGACACAACTAAAGACATTATAGTAGAACTCCCAGAAGAAGCTCTCGGGGAGTAAATAACACCACCACCACTAGAACCAGTTATCACTGAACCAACTGATGAACTAACTCAAAAACAAAAAGAATTGAAGGATAAGATCATGGAACATTTTCTGCTTAATGAGGAAAGGCAATGTTTACCATCACTAAAAACTGTATCTAAGAAAATTTTGGCCCCTATCATGAAAATGGTTAATGCAGTGTTTTCAACAATTGAATCGGGATCCATCTTGAAAACGAACCAGTTAATGTACAGCGCAGCTGTAATAGTCACTAATGAACTAGGCATTAAAATCAAAGTATCTAGTCACACAACAGGAAAAGCATCAAAGGCAAAGTGGAAAATCCGATTAGAACAAAAAGTCAAAAAATTAAGGGCAGATGCTAGTAACTTAAAGAACATGCATGAGCAACGGCTTAAAAACAACAAAACCATAGATCGGCTAATCAGAAGATATAGATTGGATACAAGAAACATCAATGAAGCTGTAGAGATTGTAAAACAGCGAATAACAGCAACAGCTAGAAAAATTGAAAGATATGAGGCACGAATCATCCAATATAAACAAAATCAGCAATTTCGATCAGACCAATGGCGTTTTTATCAAAGTCTTAATGTGAATGGTGACACCAAAAGTGAAAAACCAGAAAAACAGGCCACAGTTGAATTCTGGAAAGAATTGTGGGAAAATGCAAAGGACTACAATAAGGAAGCAAAGTGGATACATGACTTTGAGAAAAGCATTGGCAACAAACAAATGCAAGGATTAGAAATAACAACTGAGATGGTCCAAAATCGAGTAAAAAAGGTAAAGAATTGGACATCACCTGGAAAGGACCAATTACATGGTTTCTGGCTCAAATATCTGACCAGTTTACATGCAATATTGGCCAGGCAACTGAATGAAATTTTACAAAAGGGCCAAGTTGATGAATGGTTGACAACTGGAAAAACATACTAGATTCAGAAAGATGCAACTAAAGGAACAACACCTGAAAACTACAGACCAATAACATGCTTGCCAACAACCTTCAAATTACTCACAGGCATTATTGCAGATAACATGATGGATTATTTGGAAACAAACAACATCTTGCCAGTAGAGCAAAAAGGCAACAAAAGAAGGAGCAGGGACACAAAAGATCAGCTCCTAATTGATAAAATGATATTAGAAAATTGTAAGAACAGAAAAACGAACTTGAATATGGTCTAGATTGATTACAAAAAGGCATTTGACTTACTGCCACATAGTTGGATCATAAAATGCTTACAAACAACTGCCATTAGCAAAAATATTACATCCTTTACTGAAAAGGCGATGAAACAATGGAGAACTGAGTTGGCAGTAGGGAATGAGATCTACGGAATGGTTAATATCAAGTGAGGAATTTTCCAGGGTGATTCACTTTCACCTCTTCTCTTCATCATTGCAATGATCCCACTATCAGTAATTTTAAAAAAATGAAATTAGGCTACCAAACAGCCAAAGATAGATGATTTGAAACTCTATGGAAAGTAAGAAATAGAAATCCAATCATTGACAAACACAGTCCGAGTACTCAGCACCGAGATTTCAATGCAGTTTGGTATAGAAAAATGCGCCACTGTATCCATAAAAAGGGGCAAAATCACTGCATGTGAGGGAATTGAAATGCCCAAAGGCCAACTAATTAAATGCAACGAAAATGAAGCCTACAAATACTTAGGCATTCTGCAGTTGGATAATATCAAACATGGAGAAGTAAAAACTATTGTCAGACGAGAGTACACCAACAGAGTTAGGAAAATTTTGAAATCTAAATTGAATGGTGGACATACAATCAAGGCCATAAATACCTGGGCAATACCAGTTATAAGATACACAGCTGGTATAGTTAACTGGACACAAGCTGATTTGGACCTTTTGGACCAAAAAACCAGGAAACTAATGACAATGCACTACAGTTTACATCCACGTGGTGATGCACTACAGTTTACATCCACGTGGTAAGAGCCAAGGTGGCGCAGTGGTTAAATGCAGCACTGCAGGCTACTGCTAGATCAGCAGGTCAGCGGTTCAAATCTCACCGGCTCAGGGTTGACTCAGCCTTCCATCCTTCCGAGGTGGGTAAAATGAGGACCCAGATTGTTGGGGGCAATATGCTGACTCTCTGTAAACCGCTTAGAGAGGCCTGAAAGGCCTATGAAGCGGTATATAAGTCTACTGCTATTGCTATTGCTATTGCTACTGATAGACTATATCTGCCCCAAAAATCAGGTGACAGAGGATTATTACAAGTGAAGCAAACAGTTGAAGAAGAAAAACATGCACTGGCTGATTATTTAAAAGAAAGTCAAGAACATCTATTAATTGAAGTAAAGAACAAAAATCTACTGAAGGCCCAACAGACAAAACAAGAATACAGAAAAGATGTGATAAAATCAAGAATGGAGAGTTGGCAGAACAAAGCACTGCATGGCCAATTTCTGGAAAAAATAAAAGATAAAGTGGACAGTGAACAAACTGGTTATGGTTAACAACAGGTACATTAAAGAAAGAAACAGTGTCACCAATCCTGGTTGCGCAAGAACAAGCTATCCACACAAATGCCATTAAGGCCAAAATCGAAAAATCCTCTGATGATGCCAAATGCAGACTTTGCAAAGAAGCTGATGAAACTGTTGATCACATATTCAGCTACTGTAAAAAAATCGCACAGACTGATTATAAATTGCGGCACAATTCAGTAGCACAAATGATCCATTGGAATTTGTGCAAAAATTATAATATTAAAACAGCAACAAACTGGTGGGAACATCAGCCTGGAAAAGTCACCGAAAATCAGATGGTCAAGATCTTGTGGGATTTTCGCATACAAACAGACAAAATATTGGCGCATAATTCACCAGACATCACATTGGTTGAGAAAAATAAGGTCACAATCATAGACATCACAATACCAGGTGATAGCAGGGTCGCTGAGAAGGAACATGAAAAAATCGCAAAATACCAGGACTTAAAAATCGAAATTCAACGACTATGGCACAAACCAGCAGTGGTAATTCCAGTGGTAATTGGCACACTGGGTGCTATTCCAAAAGCACTGGAATTACATTTAAAACAGTTAAAAATTGACAAAATCACCATCAGTCAAATGCAAAAAGCCGCACTGCTTGGATCTGCACGCATATTACGAAAATACGTTACAACATCCTAGGCCCCTGGGTGGGGCCCAACTAGTAACCAATGCCAAATCCGGCGAAACAACTGGCCGCTGTGATACAATTGTATAATAATAATAATAATAATAATAATAATAATAATCAATATTTCTTTTCTCAATCTGTCACAAAGATTCAGTCTGGAAGGAGGAAAATAAAAGGCAGGGAGGGAGAGTTCTTAGAAACGAAATCTTTTTTAGCTTACTGTATAACTGTCCATAGATGGTGATTTTTTTCTCCCCTACCACTAGGTGGGAGTCACTGTTCAATTCCTTTGCTTTGAAACTTGTTTCTTATTTACTCTTTAGTAGTGTGCACTTAGAGAGGCATTTTATAGGAAGAAAGGTCTGCCACTGTGTAAGCTTCCTACTAATCCAAATCAGAGTTAAAGAAAATCTTATGTTAGACTGCAGTGCTGAAGCTTTCTAACAACTGTTCAACCTTTGGGGTATAATTAAATCATACTGCAATCCCATCAAAAAAATTGGCAGTTTTCAACTGGTGAATCATAATTACTTTAATAGAGGTTTTGGTAGTAATTATAGCTGAACAGACTTCCAATAAAGATCTGTTTTAAAAGTTTTTTTTTAGTTTGTTCATTGGTAATAACTGAATTTTCCACTTGCTGTAGAATCTAAACTGCATCTATACACACACATTCAATTAAAGTATCAGTCGTTGGCTAAGTGTCAAACTGATATTTAAGAGTGTTGCTTTAAAAAGCTCATTTGGGAAATGTAATAAATTGTAATTTCTTCTTCCAAGCCAAATATGAATTCTTGTCTCTCAATATTTGTTTTTGTTTTTGAGCATTTGAATCACTTGAGCTAGATAAATCATTTATTACCTTAATGAAAATAAGATGTCAGAAAAACAAAAGAGCAGGGATTGCATCCCATAAAATGCACTGAAACATCAAATGAAGGGCAGATGTTGCATTTTTTTCATGTTGTCTTTTTGCCTACTCACCTCCCTTGCCAACTGGAGGAAATAACAAAATAATAATTGTAATCCTGCTTTCATAACAGAGAAGATAACTGAGTGAAGGAATTCCCTGGGTGTTAGATCTTGGCCAGCCTTGTCTAGCCTAAGTAGCAGCAAGCTGCAGGTAGTCCTCAATGTGGGACTAAAATTTCCATTGCTATGAAAGGCAATGGTTAAGTGAATCTTTTTTGCTATGGTTGTTAAACAAATCACTGCAGTTGTTACATGAATCACATGGAAGTTAAACAAATCTGGCTTCCCCCATTGATTTTGCTTGTCAGAAACCAGCTAGGAAGATCACAAATAGGGATCATGTGACCCTGGGATGCTGCAACCATTATAAATACATGCTGGTGCCAAGCACCCAAATTTTGATCATATGACTGTGGTAAGTTGCAATGGTTATAAATGTGAGGACCGATCATATGTTACTCTTTTCAAAGCTTTTGTAACTTCAGATAGTCACTAAACAAATGGTTGTAAGTTGAGGACCAGCTGGAGTTAGTATGCAGATGGGAAATTACTACATACCGAGGACTACAGGCTAAACTTTGAAAATATACGAATCTGGGAAGAAGTCAGTGGGCAATCATTTTTGTTCATAGCCAAGAAAATGACATGAACATGCCAATAAAATCATTACAGATGAGTTGACTTGAAAGAGAATTTACATGAATCCAAATTAATAATATTGCTGTCTCCATGCCATCTCCAACAATCTGATAATGTTGCTCATGAGCAGGAATGAATAGTTTTGACTCTGGTGAGTTGACCTGGTTAATAGATGAAAACGAATATGTTTTGTCTCCTTTTTTATGTGTGGCTAAATAGCATGCATTTGCACAATCAAAAATCAGCCAGCCATATCAGCCATAAAATTATATCAGTCATAAAATGTTAGTGATACAATCTGAAAGTAAAGGTGATTCCAAGCACACATAGGCAAACTTGTGGCACCTGGCAGTACCTCTTTAAATAAAATATTTCTGTCCCTGAAACAGTCAGGAAAAATTCTAAGGGTTGAGACTGCCATTTTAGTAGTGTAACATCTCCAGGAAAATAACCACAATGATATCGAAACTATAATCCAATAAATATTTACCTGAAAATAGAATGTTTTCTATACATAATAGGAAATACGTTGCAATGTTTTCAAAAGCTAACAATCTTCTTTTTCAATCAGAGGTGGGTTGCAAATCCCAGCGCTATCTGTTTGCTTGTGCTCGCACACACGTGCGACACTTCTGCACATGCGCAGAAGCATCTGGGCGGATGGACGGAGCCTCCCGCCGCCATGACTACCGGTTCGCCTGGTCTGGGCTGAACTGGGAGCAATCCACCTTTGTTTCCAATGTTGAAAATCAAAATTAAAGCATATACAATGTAGCCACACTCTTGGCTAATTATTATTAAGAGCATTATTCTGATGGGTTAAACTACTCACTTTTCTAATAGTTGTAAATTCAAGGTTGTTTTTTTTTAAATGTATCAGTAACATAGTCTTGGCTTTCTGGTGTTATCTTTTAATTCACAGACCAGAAAAGATGAGAAACTTATATTTGTGTTTACTACTATTTATAAAAGGATTACATTAAAGAGAGAGAAAGAAAAAAACTGGATGACATTTCCTTTCTTTCTGGAATGTAAGCGATAGTTTTAAAAAAGTTTTTCTTAAGTACATACTGTATGCTTGAAGGCATGCATTTACATGGCTTATCTAGTCTACTCTATACCAACATATAGAGGCTTATGAACCATATTCTTGCAAGTGCAATACATTGATGAAGTAATACAAGACATAGAGATAAATATCAACTATCCCAAATTACAAGAAGAAATAATGCAATTTCACCCTGTCGTACTAAAGCACACTGATTTTGGTGGCGATCAGAATAGGGATGGTCTGGATCTCAAGGGGAACATTGCTTCAGGAAAGAGGGGCAGCAATTGAAAAAGGCCGTTCCTGGGTCCAGATGATGGCAATTCCTGGGTGAAGGGACCTGAGAAGGGCTTTCTCTACATGAGTTTGTCAAACAGGCAAACATAATTGGGAAAAGGTCATTTTGAAGCAATAAATGGCTTTTAAATTGACAACCCACACCTTGAATTGCACCTGGAAGACAATATGGCTCCCAAAGTAGTAGCATCAGATGGGTAAATCATCACTACTCGAGCGTCTGTATTCTGGACCAACTGTAAGTTCTGAGTGGGTTTCAAGATTAGTTTCATGTGAGGAAAAAACTGCAGTAATCCAAACAAAAGGTGAGTAAAGTGAACAATTGAAAGAAGGGTGTTCTAGGAAAAATCATAAATGTTGCACCAAATGGAATAGTACAAAGATAGCCTCAACAACAGTTGCCATCTGCTCTTTAAGCAGGAGCTAAGAGTCAAGAAAGGGTTAGAAAAAACTGATGTATGAAATTGGAAAACTAGTTAAAAGCTTAAAATTCTCACTACATGGATCAGTGATCTGCCTCAATTTTTAATTGCTTCCTTGTTCATTCACTTGGGCTCTCTTTGTTTCTCTTTTCCTCCCTCAATTCTTTTGTCCTTTTCTCCCTCATTTTGTTTTTTCTCACCACAGCATCTGCTGTAAGCTAATGAATGAAACTGAATGAATTGACCATGCCAGTGCCCTCCCTTAGCAGTTAACTTTCTTCTCTGTTGATCAATTTATTTGGGGCAGAATTGGCTGAGCCAATGGGACAATCACTTGCATCCTTGAAAGTGCAACACTAGCAGAGGAATCAAGAATGTAGAAAGTGAGGCCACCAGCAAGCGCCCAAAGTCACAGACACTAAAGGAGACAACAACAGAAGAACAGCAATTGAGAATGATCAGAAATGAAACATCTCAGTCTGAAACAGCCAATTAAATATTTGATTATTCTATCTGCTATGGGCCATCTGCGGCATCAAGGGAATGGTCAGCAAAACATATAAGATTTTACCTATCTTGAAAATGCTGCTGAAAGCTCTTGTACTGTACATAATGTTGGTGAGCCAAAGATGACTTCACTCTGTCTCACTAATAGATTGAGATGAAGGCAACGTCAAAGACATGTGGCAGGAAAAATATGTTGCTGGAGCATATTTGTAATGTGTTTATAAGAGGTTTAGAGGTTTAGAGGTTTATTGGGATTTATATGCCGCCCTTTTCCCTGAGGGGACTCAGGGCGGCTTACAACCACAGGGGAGGGGAAGTGCAAGGTCAAAACAAACAATTAGTGAACAAAAGAAAAATGATAAAACACAACTTTCATTCAGCAATCAAACACTCGGGCGGGTGATTGGAAACCTATTCCCAGGCCTGCTGGGAGAGCCAGATCTTGAGGGCTGCGCGGAAGGTCTGGATCGTGGTGAGGGTGCGGATCTCCATGGGGAGCTCGTTCCATAGGGTCGGGGCAGCAGCAGAGAAGGCTCTCCTCCGTGTGGTCGCCAGTCGGCATTGACCGGCTGATGGAATTCGGAGGAGGCCTAGTCTGTGCGATCTAATTGGTCGGTTTAGGGAGGTAATCGGCAGAAGGCGGTCTCTCAAGTACCCAGATCCACTACCATGGAGTGCTTTAAAGGTGGTCATTAGTATCCTGAAGCGCACCCGGAGACCAACAGGTAGCCAGTGCAGCTCGCGGAGGACAGGTGTAACGTGGGCGAACCGAGGTGCGCCCACTATCACTCGCGCGGCTGCATTTTGGACTAGCTGTAGTCGCCGGATGCACTTCAGGGGCAGCCCCATGTAGAGCCCATTGCAGTATTCCAGTCTGGAGATCACAAGGGCTCGAGTGACTGTTGTGAGGGCCCCCCGATCTAGGTAGGGCCGCAACTGGCGGACCAGGCGAACCTGGGCAAATGCCCCCCTGGTCACAGCTGACAGCTGGTGGTCAAAAGTCAGCTGTGGATCCAGGAGGACTCCTAAGTTGCGGACCCTATCTGAGGGGTATAAAATTTGACCCCCCAGCCTAAGCGTTGGTGTATTAGCCAAATTATTGGGGGGGAAACACAACAGCCACTCGGTTTTATCCGGGTTGAGCACCAGTTTGTTAGCACTCATCCAGTCCTTAACGGCCTCCAGACCCTGGTTCATCACGTCCACCGCTTCATTGAGTTGGCACGGGGCGGACAGATACAATTGCGTATCGTCCGCATATTGATGGTATTTTATCCCGTGCCTCCGAATGATCTCGCCCAGCGGTTTCATGTATATGTTAAATAGTAGGGGGGATAAGACCGAACCCTGGGGTACCCCACATGTTAGGGGCCTCAGGGACGATCTCTGCCCCCCGACTAACACCGACTGCGACCTGTCCGAGAGGTAGGAGGAGAACCACCGCAGAACAGTGCCTCCCACTCCCACCTCCCGCAGTCGTCGCAGAAGGATACCATGGTCGATGGTATCGAAAGCCGCTGAGAGGTCAAGGAGAACCAGGATGGACGCATAGCCTCCATCTCTGGCCCTCCAGAGATCATCGGTCAATGCGACCAAAGCGGTTTCTGTGCTGTAACCAGGTCTGAAGCCGGACTGGAAGGGGTCAAGATAGCTAGCTTCCTCCAAGGCCCGTCGAAGCTGAAAGGCCACCACCTTCTCAACCACCTTCCCGATAAAGGGAAGGTTGGAGACAGGACGAAAGTTGTTTAAGATGGCTGGATCTAACGATGGTTTCTTTAGGAGGGGTCTCACCACCGCCGTTTTGAGTACGGCGGGGAAGTGCCCCTCCCGAAGGGAGGCGGTGACAACAGGCACTGGGAAGGAGTCTTAATGCAAAAATGAATTAACATTTTAACCAATTTTGCTAGCAGAGGCGCCATGGGCTGGACCTTTGCTATTTCCAGGCTGGCCCGGTGGATCAGATTTAAGCACCTCGTAGGCCAGATCTGGCCCGTGGGCCTTGAGTTTGATATCCCTGGTCTAGTTTAATGAGGCAAAGTCATAACCAAAAGCCAACATGGGTTTGTCAAAAACAGATCATGCCAGATAAATCCTATTGAATTCTTTAACAAAGTGACAAAATTAGTCGACCAGAGGTTCACGTTAGTGGTCCAAGTAAGAACAATGAAAATATGCACCATATAAAACCCAACATAATAAAAGAAAAACAAACAAAAAGCATTAATATCTAAACAATATATAATTGAGGCTGCTGATAATAGTATACTTTCGTTGCACAAAATAGGTTCAAGAACCATTCTGGACCAATGCCTTGGACCCTTCTCTCCCCAAGAAATCCCAAAATCTAGGCTACATTGGCAAGTTAAACAGAAACCACAAGAATTTATCTATGAAGTCATTGAGAATCACTCAGTTGGGAGGAGTCTTTATCAATCCTTATCTATGGCTGTAGTGTCACTACCTCACTATATCAAGAGGCAAGCAGGTTCCTTTTTTCTAGAAATTTGATTATCAGCAGGATGTTCGTGAACTGTCTTGCAGAGATGCTGTGGAAGGCAATATGATGCTGGAGTTGACTGTTCTATTTTCTTTTTCTGTTTGCAGTATATGTTCTTGCTTACCCATCTCTGTTGGAAAGGATCAGATGGTTAAGCACAGCTGCACATTCCAACCCTCTCCATAGGGGCAATTCACATCAATAGTTTAGGAAGCACCTCATATATTTTGGGAGGAGATATAAATAAATACAATACTTCCTGCTTAGCCACTTATGAGAGTAGTTAATCTCTGTGGTGGTGCTACTATGCTAATTCAATGCTTCCTTTTTCCATTCTTCTTCAATACTTAATTGCAAACTCATCATTTCAGCTGAGTGCTTTGCAAAATTGTCTAGGGTGCCTCCATAAACTGTTTCTTTTTTAAAATGTCTTTTCAAATTAAACAATTTAAAGCTTTTTGAGGCAGAATACTGTTTACAATTATGAAAATGTATTCATTTATGTGCCTCAGAACTTTGCTCAGAAAGGCACAGATTTCAAAAAGTTACACATGGTCATTTGGAGTATAGTGCTCAGAACCAGTGAAACTGTTCATTCTTCAGCTCGTCAGCTCAGAACAGCTAGAAGTATGTAGATCAGGAGGAGTTTTGCCAGTGCAGGAGTCTCTTTAAATTTCCTTTCCAATCCTTCAGTCCTAAAATTAATGGCTAGATTTGGAAGAGAAATCTGTATTTTAACACAACAACAACAACAACAACAACAAATCTCACCTTGAATTGAGCATAGCTTAAAAGCTTTTTTTAAAAATAAAAATGAATAGTAAAGGAACAGTCAAGAAATCTGCCCAAGACTAATACTTGATACAGCAGCTGCAAAGACCTGAAAAATATGCAAATGCCACGTGTATCTATCTCTACAAAGATCAGAATTGTGCAAGTAATGATATTCCCTAGGACATTCTATGGCAGCAAAGTTGGGTTTTGAAGGAGCAGTCTAGAAAGAGTAACTTGGATATTGGAGAAGATTCCTAAGAATATTTGGAGTTTGGAGTTTATTCGATTTGTAGGCCGCCCTAT
The DNA here is from genome assembly GCF_009769535.1 of Thamnophis elegans. Taxonomy (NCBI): domain Eukaryota; kingdom Metazoa; phylum Chordata; class Lepidosauria; order Squamata; family Natricidae; genus Thamnophis; species Thamnophis elegans. Next base: position 45,390,633 of record NC_045547.1, on the reverse strand, counting down.
TCCCCGAAGGGACTCAGGGCGGCTGAACAAAGCCAAGGGAGGGAAATTACAAAAGTAAGACAAAGACAAACAGACAATACAAACAATTTAAAAGCACAAGAGACACAGCAAATTCGAATAGGGGGGGGACTCAACCCCAGGCTTGCTGGGACAGCCAGGTCTTCACGGCCGTCCGGAAGGCCTGAAGGGTGCAGAGGGTCCGAATCTCCATGGGGAGCTCGTTCCAAAGGGCCGGGGCAGCCACAGAGAAGGCCCTCCTCCGAGTAGTCGCCAGCCGACATTGGCTGGCAAATGGAATACGGAGGAGGCCTAATCTGTGGGATCGAATGGGTCTGTGGGAGGTAATCGGCAGAAGGCGGTCTCTCAAGTACCCAGAATATCATGGATGGACAAGAAAACAAATAAATGGATTATTGAACAAATCAAGCCAGAGTCCTCACTGGAGGCACAAATGACTATGGTCAAATTATCTTACTATGGATACCTCATTCCTTAAAAAAAGGATCTAATGCTGTGAAAGGAAAAATAAAGAGAAGAGCACAACCAACAGCAAAGTGGATGGACTTAATTACAGTGCTGATAGGTGTACCATTGGAAGACCTGAAGGATCAGGTTAGGGACAGGCTGGAGGTCTGTTATCATGGAGTAAAATTATCTCTGTGTTCAGTAAACGGCAACATCAACTTGATGGTTGTAATCAAATAAAACCAATTTAATCAAAGCATCTGTCACTGTTATTCAAGACACTAGAGATATTTTTCTGCTACTATTTACAATATAACAACCTCATTTGTAATTCTGCAGATATACTGTAGATGTGAAATTTTCTTTAAAATAAAGGAAGCATTTAAAAAAAAACAGAAATGGAAGCGATATGAAGGAGTCACCTAAGTGTGAGTTGGGCAGCTATATAAATTTGCTGAATAAAATTAAACAAAGCTTCTTCCATGAGATCAGGACAGGCATTCTTTAGCCTGCCGTCTATGTGTCACCCCAGCCCCATTTTTCAATTTTCCTAAGCACCCAAAATTGTGTGTTCAAAATCACTAATTATTTGGCTTCTTTTGTTTATAAAATTAGGTTTTATATAGTTTGGATTGGATTGTGCCTACCTTGCATATGATTGAGTTGCCTCCAGCCATACTGGTTTCTTTGGCAGCAGAACTAAAGAGGTTGGCCGTTTTGTCTGGAATGAGTTTTGACCTCTCAGTGTAATTTTCAACACCCTTGGCAAGTATTATACAGGCCTAACCCTGCTTAGCTTCTAAACTCATACAAGGTTAAACCTGGTCTCAAAACTAGAAAAATGACCAAATTTCATCAGTTATGTAGTCATACCATTACCATCCTTATGGCTTTTAGAAGTCCCCAAAGTTATTTTAATGGTCCCTGGCCACCTTAGGTGACCAAACCATGCAGTTAAATGATTACTTGGAATCCAATTAAAATGTCCATTTATTTCTTTAAAACACACCCCTATGTAACAGACAGACAAATATAGATATAGATGATTAGATATAGATATAGATATAGATATAGATATAGATATAGATATAGATATAGATATAGATATAGATATAGATATAGATATAGATATAGATATAGATATAGAGATAGAGATAGAGATAGAGATATAGATATAGATATAGATATAGATATAGATATAGATATAGATATAGATATAGATAGATAGAGATAGAGATAGAGATAGAGATAGAGATAGAGATAGAGATAGAGATAGAGATAGAGATAGAGATAGAGATAGAGATAGAGATAGAGATAGAGATAGAGATAGATATAGATGGAAAACTAAGAAATCCTAGTTAGAACCTTCCAGTTAATCTATTGGGCTACATATTACATAAACATGTCTGTGAATAGAACAAAGCCTATTACAATCATTTAGAGAGAGGAATTGCTTCTGGTGGTACAAGTGTTTCTGCAAACATGTATTTAACAAAGTAAACTTGCTCTCAGGGAGATGTTTTTGAATGCAGACCACACTTTTGTGATATTTTCAAAGCTTTCCCATACTAATTGTGTTATTTTCTAATAATACACACTAAGTAATGAATGCAGCTACTGTACTTAGTAGATGATTTCAGAAACTCAGCTTATCAGATATTATAGTTCTGTTTTCAGTCTTCCTACAGAGGCACAGTACAATCTTCTGGGATTTTTAGTTTACAGAGCAAGATGATAGGATGGTGGTTGGTGTGGTTGAACAATCTCCCTGCAGGTTAGATCTGACAAGTAGCTCAATTCACCCAGTGGACAGATTTGTAAATAAGGGTCTTCCTTCTCCCCCAGAGCATCACCTTCTGAGCAATATCAGCTACTTTGGGTATTCTATGCTTTTCCCAGTGAAGGGAGGTGAGCTGGACTTGAAGGCAACAAGAACTGTTCCTGTAAATGCACTTGATCATCCCAAGGGCAGCTGTCCTTTCACATCCCTTGCTTTCCTAGATCAGGCCTGGGATGTCAAAGCCATTCCACACAAGGTGAGCAATCAACTCATTGCAGCCACAATGTTACCTTTGTACAGGGCAAGGAAGAAACTACAGCAACTTCCTTTATTCTGCATAATTGAAAATGGCAGCCACTCTAAAGGTTATATATTTCTTTCTATCTTAACAAGCCCAAACAAACTAGGGAAGCCATTTTTAGGTTTGAAATTTAGTCTAATCTGAGTGTGTAGCTTCTAGGGTTAGCTGGGATTCTTGTTCTTTAACAACTGCACTCGATATATCCAAAATGTTTTGTGGACATCTGTTTGAATGGCATTATGCCAGCACATCAGCATTTTCTCCCATCTTTCATTAACTACACTGAGATATATTTAGATGGACCACATACTAGACAACACAAAGACCATATCTTCTTTAGGAAGGGGGAAAATACCAGTTGCAATGACTGGATACTTTACGCCACTTTATATTTAACATCTTTCAATTCTAGATTAGCCACAACTTGTGAAGGATAGTTTGTATAATGTAGTGCTTTACAAAATTGCAACACAATGTATCTATGCATTACAAAGAAAAATCCCAAGTACGGCAGAAAAGTTATCAAAAATCCAAAGCAATTTCAATTATCTAATTTGATTTCTTATTTTGTAACAGGATGGTGTATCAGTTTGTAAATCTACTTTAATATGGTAATTAAACAACATTTCATTGAGTCTACTCATTTGTTCAAAACTTCTTAGAATCATAAAATATCAAGTAACCAATTAAATTTTACATAATGACATCATTGGTAAATTAAAATAAACGATAGAGCAAAGCACAATATTAATGTTAACAAAGGCAAGCATTCTCTTAGAAATTACTGAAACATGAAACAATGGGAAGAGTTTTTTTCATAGTGCTGAGTACCTTTGCGAAAAACTAAGTCATTTAATTTGGGAAACACTAAGTCATTTTATGCTGCTACTGATTTATATAATACATTTATTGTCTCTATTTTTATTTGGATCATGAACATCCATCTACTTTGAAAAAGAAATTGTCCCATTTTTTTGTGAGCTGAAATATCACTGATAATCTTGGCATCATTTTCCTGTACACTGACAAAAATTGCAATGCTTTCAATAGGTGGTTGCACTGTTTAACTTTAAATAATAGTATAGTTCAGCTGGAAAAAGTATAGACAAACATTAGTAAAGGGCTTGGTGATTGTCTCTCAGTGACTCTGGTAATCTCTTCATTCTTAAAATGATGCTGATATTGAATTGGGTTCCTTCCTAGATATCTTTCTGTATCTTCTTCTAGAGTGGAAGAATATGAATCCAATATCCAACTCTTCATATTCTTCAGCAAAGCTTATCAGTTGTGCAGGAATGTTATTTTGCTTTGTGGGAAGTTTTAATGGCCACAGGGCATTTAAAATAACTCAAAAGAGATGCTTCAGGCTATGCACAAGAGAGAGCATAGCATCTCTCTACTATTGTTTAAAGAGCTGAGCCTCTTGCAGGCTCCTGCATAAGCCTTAGGTAGCAACATGTGTGAGATATGCCCTGTTTGTAAAACAATTATTAAACAATGCAGACAAAAAACAATGGATGGAAAATAACCAAGGAAAGAAGCACCCTAGAACTAAGGAGAAATTTCCTGTCAGTTAGAAGAATTAATCAGTGGAACTACTTGCCTCCAGAAGTTGTGAGTGCTCCATCACTGGAGGCTTTTAAAAAGAGACTGGACCTGCCACTTTTTCTGGAATGGTATGAGGTCTCCTGCTTGAGCTGGAAGGCCTCCAAAGTACCTTTTAACTCTATTATTCTACAGAATAGAATAGAATAGAATAGAATTCTTTATTGGCCAAATGTGATTGGACACACAAGGAATTTGTCTTTGGTGCATATGCTCTCAGTGTATAGAAAAAGACAAGATACATTCATCAAAAATCATAAGGTACAACACTTAATAATAGTCATAGGGTACAAATAAGCAATCAGGAAACAATCAATATCAACATAAAACATAACGATACAAGCAATAAAGTTACAGTCCTGCAGTCGTAAATGGGAGGAGATGGGTGATATGAACAATAAGAAGACTAATAGTAATGCAGCCTTAGTGAATAGTTTGACAGTGGTGAGGGAATTATTTGTTTAGCAGAGTGATGGCATTTGGAAAAAAAACACTGTTCTTATGTCTAGTTGTCTTGGGGTGCAGTGCTCTATGGTGTCATTTTGAGGATAGGAGTTGAAACAATTTATGTCCAGGATGCAGGGGATCTGTAAATATTTTCACAGCCCTCTTTTTGACTCATGCACTGTACAGGTCCTCAATGGAAGGCAGGTTGGCAGTAATTGTTTTTTCTGCAGTTCTGATTGTCCTCTGAAGTCTGTTTCTGTCTTGCTGGGTTGCAGAACCAAACCATAGAGGTGCAGATGACAGATTCAATAATTACTCTGTAAAACTGTATCAGCAACTCCTTGGGCAGTTTGAACTTCCTGAGTTGTCGCAGATAGAACATTTTTTGTTGTGCTTTTTTGATGATGTTTTTGAAGGTAGATGTCCATTTTAGGTCTTGAGATATGATAGAACCTAGAAATGTGAAGGTCTCTACTGTTGATACTGTATTGCCTAGTACTGTAAGAGGTAGTAGGATTTCTCCTAAAGTCTACCACCATTCCTATGGTTTTAAGTGTGTTCAGTTCTAGATAGTTCTGGTCGCACCACAAGGCTAGTTGTTCAGCCTCCCATCTGTATGCGGTTTCATCATTGTCTTGAATGAGACCATCACTGTTGTATCATTTGCAAACTTCATTATTTTAACAGAGGGATCTTTTGAGATGCAGTCATTGGTATATAGAGATAAGAGAAGTGGAGAGAGCACATAGCTCTGGGGGCTCCTGTGCTAATTGTACAGGTATCTGATGTGATTTTGCCTAGCTTCACCTGCTGCTTCCTGTCTGTTAAGAAGCTTGTGATCTACTTACAGGTGTGTTCAGCTACCGCTAGCTGATTTGGTTTAGTTAGAAGAATGTCTGATATGATATATTCCCTTCATCAGCTGTCTGAATGAAACCCTGCTTTGAAACCTTTCAGCAAAACGAAGAATTACTCCAATTCTGTTCAGTGGAGCAATGCCATCAGAGTACAGGCAACAGCCCTTTCTGCATATCAGCAGTACATGCACTGAAGCTGTAATTCACAAAGGAAATCTATGATTGAGGTAGACTGACCCCCACCTCCACTTTTTGCTGAGGCAGTTTCATTTGCAAAGTGGAATACTGCATTGATGCAGACTGCCTACAACCTGCTTGTTCATACTGTTTATAACAAGTCATATCAGCTCTATTGTAGCTTATCTTCCAAAGCTATGAAAATTATGGGTTCTTAGATTAATATCCTAGCCAGACATATTTACTGAACCTGTCTCTGACCAGTAACTCTGATAGTACAGGAACAAAGAACGTTATTCTGATTATTCCAAAGTGTTATTGAAATTTAGTTGGTAATTTCTGTTACTTATTCTGATTGGTCACCCGTCAGCCAAATATTTATACAAGATTTGGCATTTTTATCTTCCTAATGAGTCATTTCCAAGGACTTGGAACAGAGAAATGTTGCCTGATGTTGTTAAAGGCATCATTACGGGATGTAAGCTGCCTTTTGCAAATGACCAATGGTGGTTTTGTCAGTGCCAATGGTATTGTTCCAGGTGTTTGGGGATTGCAGCCAAGGTGCCTATTACTTCTTGAACTATATTTGCTTTCTTTTGCCTCAGTCATTCTACTTCTATTTGCAGTTCTTCGTAGTTTCTTATTTTTCTCCTTGCTAGTTTTGGAGGAGGAACCAGTGAGCTGTATTTAAGTCCTAGTTATCTGAAATAAAATTCTGAAATAACATTTTTGTGTTCTAAATGCAATCTGAATTCGAATATTTCTTTTGTCCTATGAAGTAATGAAAACTGGATGGATTGCATTTAGAAAACGGGACTCAGAGAGAAAATGAAATGACCATTCATTTGGATTTGAAGCATAGCTAATGAAATGCTACAGAGGAGAGTCTTAAGGAGGCCTTCAGTTTGATATGCTTCATCTGGAAAGATCCTGCTATGCTGTATCTTTAATTTCTATAACACAGGGATCAACACATTTCATAAATATCAATGATGTAAAAATATACTATTGTACAAGAAATTAACTTTCTGTCAGTGAATTCACACATGTTCTGTACAACATTCTCTGAAAAAAAATTTCCATTTCTATATCAACAGCTACCCACTTTAGAACAATAACTCTTAAATATCTTCTGGTATATAACTCAAGCAAATTGCAACTGTCCTAGCATGCATAATTTATTGTTTCATAATCTTCATCTAATTTATGGTCTTGTTTTTTTTAATACAGCTAATATTATTTGTATAATAATGGTCAATGTTTCAGACATTAATTGCAAAATATAATTAGAGATTGTAAGAACACTTGAAAAAGTCTTCTCTGGACTATCAAATATGGAATTATTTGTGGAATAATATTGTTTCAACATCTTAAAGATTATCCTCACTTGTCAGAAATTCAGATGAATCCCAAGCAGCTGTGCCCTCCAGCTGTGCTAGTTTGGATTTCTGGGAAACTAAGTCCCAACACATCTGTTGGGTCTTAGATTCCATATGGGGAGGGGACTCCAGAAAGATGTTTATGCTGTAAGCATGTTCCTTTCCCCTTTTTTCATCTTAGAATTTTTTTAAAAAACTCATACATTATACTCATACAGTATCAACAATTAAGGTTTATGAGACAAGGAGTGCACAATTTGAAGCTTTAGGCCACTTATAGCCACCCAAACCTTGCATACAGTCCTGAAGGATCTCCAGATACTTTCTCTGTGTTGTAATATCTAATGTGATACTACTTATTTGCAACAAAATATAATATTAAGAATAATAAATTAAATTTATTTTAAATTTAATTATATCAACCTGATTCATGGACATGTCTACTCCTGGATTGGCATTCAAAAGCTTCAGGGGAAAAAATATCACGGTTTTCTATGCCCACATTGTCAAAGTAATATTAGCTCGAAGCAATACTATTGAAAAATGCAATCAATGCTTTCTATAATGTCATATTCTTCTATTTGACCTTGGGGCCAGCCATTTGATTTGTCTGTTTGGCAGTTCCTCTTGGTTCTGTGGACATTGTATTTCTTTTATTTGTCTTGTTTTGCTTAAATATCTACGTCTTTGTAATGGAGAGGTTTCTTAATGTGTGTACATGCCCAGTGCCTAATAAAATGTGATCTTGATCTCACTGGAGCCTTTAAGCACCAGAGCATGACTGATAGGTTATCTTTGCAGGCAGCCCAGTATGAAAAATTATAGATAGCTCAGACTAAAACAAAGCAATACCTGTCAAAATAATTCTGAGATGCAGTTAAAAGCAAACATCAGCAATATCTGTGTCCTTGGAAAATATAATATTAGTTCATAGTTGGCAGGAAAAAGTAAATGGAAAGTTTCCATTGCCTCTTTCCCCCTTCTATGAACCTAAAGACTAGCTTATAAACAGCAATGAATTTAGAAGAGGCTTTTATTTTGCTTTGTCGCTTATTTTTAAATTTTGTTTTCTGTGTAGGCAGAGAGGATTTCTCCTATGAAATCCTCTCCTATATATCCCATATATCACTGGACTTCCACTATTTTGGCTGATCCAGGCTTCTCAGACAGGGAGACATGAGATGAAAGCCTTGCCTTGAGATATAAATGCATATAAATGCAATTACCAGGACATGCTTGTATCATTGTTAAATGGAGGAAAATTTATCACGTTTCATTATCAATATTGATATGAGACCATTTAGTGCATGTAAGATTTTTCAACTTTCAATTTCCAAACATTAGGGGTTCTCAATGGCTTGGGGATTGTAAAAATATTTTGGTTGCTTTAATATAATTTAGATGTGTTTGGTAACTACATAAATACCATGAGTTTTTAACATTTTTTTTGTTTCATTATCTTACGCATTTGCTAAATATTATCTCCTAGTACAGAAATTAAACTAATGTATGAATCCATATTAAATTTATGCCACATACATAAGGAGCTTTGTTTTAACTCTATCTTTTTAATAATTGCTGGCTCTCACAACTACATTTTCAAAACAAGACATCCTGAATAGGATGCCATAGAACATTGCACGGTTGGATCTAAGAAAATCTAATATTGGTTTCCCAGGTAGAAAAATTAGAAATATAGTATTGGCAGTTTGGAAATACTTAGTATCTATACATCTGAGATTTCTGCATACCAATTTGGAAGCAAGTGTTATATCATTCAGTGGATTTACTTCTGAGCAGCAAGAATTGAATTACATAGTTACATACTGCAGCTAAATGAAGTCCTTTGGGGCAAGAGAAAAGGGATATTAGCCATTCATTGCCACCAGCTGCAGGCATTTCCGGTTGTTGCTCGCTGCCAAAAACTGGAGTTTTCTAAAGAAAGGCAGAAGAGATAAATCCTTGTTTCCTTCTTTGTAATGTACAAAAGCCACTTCTCCATTCAGTGCCAGATTTGTTCATAGATTTTGAAAGTGGACGTTGATCTAGATAATTAAGTTAGTATTTATGACCTCTTCCTAGGTGGGTCTATGACAATTTGCCACAGCCAACTTGCCAGGGCCAACTTACCATGGCCAACTTGTCACAGTTAACTCATTGCAGGACAACTCACTACAGCCAACTTGCTGCAGGACAAGATTTATGCTGATATCAAAGAAACAGTGGAATAGAATGATTGAAGAAAGAATGCTAAAAGAGGGACAGAATGAAATGTGAATGGGAAAAATTCCCACAGTAAGTTGTTCCAAGGTGAGTTGTGGTGGTCACATTGTCTCCATGATCACATGATGTTGATCCCAGAACTTGCACCTGGCTCATGATTAGTGTTGTAACAATATGAGGTTACGTGATTACAATTTTTGATCTTTTCTGCCAGCTTCCCGCAAGGAAAGTTAATTAAGAAGCAAACAGGAAGTCAGAAGCTGTGATCATGTGAAAAGAATAACTGCCAACTGTAGAAAATTAGCACCACCCCTCTTTTAGAAGAATGAAATATTTTAGAAAATATTAAAAGGGCAGAATATTATATTTCCCTGGATGAGAAAAGGCAAAACCTCTTGGAAAGCAGCCCCCACCTTTGTTAATAGCCCTAGAAAGACTGGGCCATCCTATCTGCAAAACAAAAGGCTTCTAGCTGCAAGGTGATGGGATTAAGACATGACCTCAAGGACAAAAGTAGGATTAGCCCTCTACCCATCTAGCAGCAGAACTCACCATATTACATTACTGAGCACAGTTCAATCAGGTTTATCTCAGACAAATTCCTAGGATTTGCACATGACCCCTACAGCAACCAATAGGATACATTTCTTGCACAGGAACAGGAAGTTCTAGGGCAAGGCCCAAGAGAGGATATAAATAACATTCACTCTCCACTCCATTGTGTTCAGTGCACCAGGACCATGTGCTTAATGGTTCTGCTCCATTAAACCGTTCTTCCAAGCAGCCTTCATGTTTCCAGTGTCTTTCTCCCCACTTAGAACTGAACCCAGATGGACAACCCACAAAGAAGCTATAGAAGTCTCTCAGCCCAAGACAAACTGGCTGCCCAGAAAAGCAATCAGCTGTGGCAGGTGAAGTATTGCAGTCAGTTGGAATTGACTAGTAGGATAGCACAAAGTATAAATAAAGGAAAATATTTATAACTCAGGATTGAAATGAAGGGTCCTTGATGCTCACTGAGCTTGGTTGTTTTCTTGCAAATGTTTCATTGTCCAAACTAACTAGTACTGATGATATTGCCTAGTTTGGGTAATGAAACATCTGCAAGAATACAACCAAGTTCAGAGATCACCAAGGCCTCCTCATAGGACAAAGTGCTGGAGAAAGACCATTCCTTCAAAAGTGTTTAATATAGTTGGAATTTGAAAGTAGTTTTAAAACACAGATAGATAATATATTTGCAAAAGTTTGTGAGTGGGAAATAGACAAACAGGGAGCCAGTTTGGTCTAATAATGGATAAGGCACCAGATGACAAAGCAAGACCTTGAGTTCAAATCCCACCTTAGCCAAGAAAATCAGAATACTGGCAGAGATGGGTATATTTGCAGACATAAAAATTTGAAATGTCTAAAAATTCAAAGTGGCAGGTAGGATCATGTAATTCTAACCTTGCCACTTATTAATCTGTTGTGCACCTCACATGCATGTTAAAAGGGGAAAATTCTTTGATTGTGCAGTTGCATTTTCAATCTTGATTGAATCTTTTTGACACGCACCCACATCACAGATATCCCTGTCCTTAAAGGGATTTCCAGAAGGGCTTCTCTTTGATGTGTGGGATTTCCCAGATTCTGATAGTGTTGCAACTATTAATCAGAGTATATCATTAGCAACATTATCTTAGGAACTTTTCATCCTCTAGTATGTTACTTTGGGTTTGTTCCTTCCTGCTAAAAAACTACAAGTCTTAAAGCTGCCAAGTTTGGAGACCTCTGGCTTAGATTCTTGAGGTGGAAATAGGGAGATGTCTGAATTAGCAACTGTGAGTATGAATGTGGTTGTGGAGGCTTGTCTATGCCCTGATAAAATATGTAATGCCCAGACAAAGGTGGTTACTTTTCATATCTGCATGCTCATCAAATAAAACCAAATGAAAAAGGAATGGAAGGAGGGCAGAAAGTGGAGTATAGATAATGAAATCAATTTAATGGCTCACCAATCAATCCTTCTCTATCAAGCAAAGTAGAGCATCTTTTTGTTCTTTATTTCTTTCATGCATGTGTTTTATCTTTATGCTTTACCTTTAAACATTTAGCTGACAAAAAATAAACAAACACATGGGCCATTGTTTTTTGTCATTTGTACTGCAGGAAACAGGTTTGTTCTCAATGGCATTACCTCAAGGCATATTGCAAAAATGACAATTTCCCTTTGTTCTTAAAAGGCATTTACCTCCATGGTGGTTGTAATTAAATGATTAATCAGCCTTACTGTATAAACAGTAAAAGAGATTCCATCAATTCAACAATGGAAAAGTTCTTTGGGAATCAAAACACTTTGGAGTCAGCTTAAATAATCATCCACTATAAGCGTGAAGAGATAAAAAGCAGGATTGCTTCCTTCAGAACACAGTTTGTTATTTGCTACATATAGAATTATATGGGCAAATAATTATAGATCTTCTAGACATTATTTGAGCAACTCTACTCGATGTATTTAAGGTCATTTCATTTTAAAGAAATGAAATTATGTTCTAATAGCACAATAGGCTACCTTTGTTTTTCAACTATATTTTCAGCCATGAAACATCAGATAATATGATTCCTAAGGAAAAATATCATGATATTCCACAATGCTATTACTCAATCTTACAAGCTGTTTCATTGGGATGTCAGCTTGTTTTGTCCACGGTGGTTAGAGTTCTGTTCCACCTGAAAGGCATTTGCATAACAAGTCAGACATAATTACTTGGATATTGCTGCAAATTGGACACCTGATGTCCTTATCCTTACATATACATATCTATGAACCCACCACAAATCCTCATTCTGTAAATATTGAATAACAGTGTTATAATTGTAGCACTATTTACAAATGTAGTTTTGTTCAATTCATATATAACTAAGACAGATCTTGGTTCTTTATTTAATTTTTATTTCTGCACATTCTGTTAAAGCATTTTGCTTCAACTCCTGGCTAAGACAACCCAAAATGGCAACATTAAGTTTAAAGTAAAAGTTGCATTTTTGTAATAGGAAAAAAATGCTACTTAAAATCTAGTGGAAACAAGTCTATAGCTGCCTTCATATCTCTGTTTTATTGTCTCTGGCCCAAACAGTCCTTACAGGCTGCCAGGATGTCTATACCTGAGAAAGAACTGAGTATTTTTAATTTAAATATTAGGTTTTGCTATTTATACATTCCCCCAAAGGGGTAGAGATTCTGAGACTTAAAGAAATTGAGAGAACAGCAGGTGCATTCACATCAAGAGCTCTCTCCATGCAGCTGCAGCTTTCATGATTAACACTGGCATGGCTTATAAATCAAACTTGCATTGATCTTGGATGCTACAGTACATCTATTTCTTGTTACTCAAATGGGCTTCCTGCTAGGATGGAGTTGGCCCAATTGGATACCCTACTATATAAAAAAAGACAAGAAAGAGTTCTTGAGTACTCGTTCTAGTCTCTTCACCTGTTTCATTGTAGGTGGGTTTTTTTGTCTGGCGCCATGAAAGGAAATGCATATAATTTAACTACGTGTCATCATCCTCTGGCTAATGCAAAGTACTCCTTCTTTTTTGTCTGAAGTAACCATTTCACTTTATCAAAAGACTTTAATGGCACATTCTTCCAGTAATACTGGAAATGCAGCAGTAAATTGGATTGCTTAATTTTAAAAGCAAGTAGTTTAGTTTGCACATAATTACCGGAGAATGAAACTTCTGAACTGAATAAATTTTACTTCAGAATCAATGTGAATTGTTTTGTATTGTAAGAATGACAATCCATATGAGCTTTATATTTATTGCATTTTACAAAAAATATTTCCAATTATGATAGCTTCTCATAGTAATTGCAGGCCATGAAAGCAAGAAGAAGGCTAGAGCAGTGTTTTTCAACCACTGTGCCGCGGCACACTAGTGTGCCGTGACATAGTGTAAGATGTGCCGTGGGAAAAACACCCATCTATATTGAATATAGGCACAGAGTTAAATTTTTTTAACATTTTCTAATGGTGGTGTGCCTTGTGATTTTTTTCATGAAAAAAGTGTGCCTTTGCACAAAAAAGGTTGAAAAACACTGGGCTAGAGGATATGATACTGCTGGTTCTTCCTTTCAACTGAACTAATATGCCACATTTATGGCTGTGAGGTGATACAAATTTAGGCTGGCATACTAGATGCAGCCATCAACTTTGAGTCTTATTCGGCCTCAGTTTAAAAAAACAATATTCAATCAGCAATGCTACAGTTTCACTTTTAATTTGAAAAATGTGAGGGAAAGCAAGTGATGGTATCGCCTGCCTTTGGGGAAAAGCCCTCCATAATTGGCATTCCTTGTGGGGGTTAGGGCTGCAATTTCTCAGCAAGAGCATTAATACTTTCCAAAAATTTTCCACTGCTAACTCGTAACAATTTAATATGACATGTTGATTCTAATGCATGATGTCTTACTAGCAGCTGTGAAAGCTAACTGACTTCATTTGTTTTGGGCAATTCTTTGGCCCAAAGTGTGTGTAGCAGGAGAGGAGGGTGAGGTATTTGTATGTGAAGTTCTTTCCTTCCATTAAGAATGCTGAAATTCAGTTTGAATTCAGTCCCTTAAATGTTAAAGCAAAGAAATATTTTTCTATGTATAATAAACAGTCACTCAATAAACACATGACAATGTCCAGTAAGACCTGGGCATCAGTTCATCTTGTAATTGACCACCTGCTCTCTGAGCATCATAAAACTGGTGTATAAAACCATGCAGAGTGATGCTAATAATTAACTGTTCTATATTATTGCAGGTCCTCTTCTTGGGACTTGTCACAGCTACAATCCAAGTTTCTGGAAGTCTTTAAATGCTTTTTCTCATCAAGAAATAAAAAAAGAGACGGTTAGTTCTTCAGGACAACACAATGCAGGGCAAAAGATTTTTCATACTAGAGAGGATATCACAGGTTCAATTTCTGTACATACCTATACATTCAATTTTAATCCATATTTGACCTAAAAACAAATGTTTATAAAAATACCTCATTAGAAAAAAATATTTTTGCAGTTGTAGTCAGATTTTGAATGTGAAATAGGTCACTCAAATTATGACCTTCCCACCCTGCCCCTGTCCCCTCAGTGTTGATTTTCTGCTTATATTTTGACTAGTACTTTGAAAATAATATGCCACATTTACTAAAAGAAAAAGGATGATGAATTTAATGCAATTCTGTATAAAACCAAGACAAGATAATTTAAATCACATTCTCAATTATTCCAAGAAATTAGTCTTCTTTTGTAATAAATATAGTTTCAGATATACTTTCTAAGCTCAGATGAAAAAAATTGAACCAGACTATAAATGTGCATCACAGAGAGAGAGAGAGAGAGAGAGAGAGAGAGAGAGAGAGAGAGGGAGAGGGAGAGGGAGAGGGAGAGGGAGAGGGAGAGGGAGGGAGGGAGAGAGAGAGAGAGAGAGAGAGAGAGAGAGGGAGAGAGAGAGAGAGAGTTGTTTTACATATTTGCCTTTAAAAACCTTTATTATATGTGGGCTTTGAGTACAGAATCCTCTTGTGTAAGCAAATGTATTCGAAACACATAACGTGCTTATATTTCTAAAGCAGGCTCATAAATAGCAGATTGGTCTTGCAAAGCATTTGCAGAGAGGGCTATTCAGGAGGGAAAAGCTGAATTTTAATAACCACAAAGCTCCTACATCTCATCACCTGCACGTTTCTCTAAACACATTAAACTACTTACTGCTGAGATGGTAGAATAGTGAGGGACTTTCCCCCCCCCCGCCTTTTCAGAAGGGACAACTAGCTGTTGCAACTGCTTGCTAAGTGTGCTCATGGTAAGAAACCAGCAGACAAAAAGGAGAAAGGAATCTTATTTCTGTCATAGTCCAACCAATGGGAAAAGCACCGAGACCAGAACAGGGGTATATTCCAATAGAAAGCTAGAGGATGGGTTTGGCTATCTGTCAGAATCTCATCTGAGAGGGATACCATTAAAGCACAAAAGGCTATCTCTCCCCCTCCCCGGCTTTTCCAGGAACCCATCTATAGATCATGTTGCAGTGCCTGATCCATCAAGAGGTGGTGATGGACCCTAAAGGTTGACAAACAGAATGCTGCAGCAGAAGTGTCATATTGAATAACCTGCCCCTCAGCCCTTCCCTGCATTGGTGACTAGGAGGTTATCAGAAGTTTGTTCAGCATGAACTTTGGCTGTTAATGGGGCATGGGGAGGGGGTGCAAGCTGGTGCAAAGGCTTCCTGATAAAGATCATGACTATTTGCTCCTGCCCACCTAAATCACCCACAGTGCCTGATAACAAGAATGGGGTCAGTGAGGTTGCTCATCACTCCAAGATCCCTTGCATGACTTGTTATTCTTGTTGGCATCTCTATTGGTTGCATTGGGTGAAGGAATCCTCGTTCAGCTATACTCACTGTACATAACCTCCGGATTGATGTTGCTGCAGATTTGGGACTAGAGGGCAAATATGATTTCAAGGGGTCCTATTTCTGTATTTATCACTGCAAGAGCAATCTCTCAGCCTCTACTTCCTCTAGACCACTCAGAGGGAAGGGGTTTGTCTGCATCAACTGAAAGTGGCCAATAGGCAGATACCACGCACTGTCAAGTTATCTGGTTCATGGTGACCAAAGCACCCCACATGCAAATAGCCAGGAGAACAGGTTTATTTCAAAGCTTCCAACTGGCTGGTTTCCACAGAGGTAGGGAGATGAAAGAAAAGCTGTTGTGTGTACATAGGCAACACTCAAAAGATTTTATTAAATATATTTATTAAAGATATTAAGAGGTGCCCAATGTTAAACTAAAAATATGCATCTTAAATATATTATGTAATTATTATGACCCTTAGCAAAAACATGTAACAGAAATGCAGGTGCATGGAATGAAAATGTTTCTGTGTGCCTGTGTGGGTGAGTGTGTCTGCATGCTTGTGTGTCTGTATTTACATGTATGTATGTATTACTAGACATACCCAGTTCCTTCAACCATTCTCTATATGTTTTATCCTCCAGTCCCCTAGTCATCTTTGTTGCTCTTCTCTGCACTCTTTCTAGAGCAGTGATGGCGAACCTTTTTCGGCTCGTGTGCCAAAAACAGGGAGAGCACAGGGGGGGTCATACGTGGGCACAACCGTATGCTTTCCCCCTCTGCGCACATATGTGCGTGACCAGCACTACACATACACACATACCGCTTTTGGCACTCTCCATGCTCCAGAGGCTTACTAGGAGCCTGGGGAGGGTGAAAATAGCCTCCCCCCCGGAGGCCTCTGGAGGCTTCAGGAGCTTCCCTGAAGCCTCCAGAGCATGAAAAACCAGTCCCATGGGCAAACCGAAAGTTCAGGAACGGACTTCTGGTTTGTTCGCAGGGGCGTTTTTCACCCTCCAGAGCCTTCTGGAGGTTTCCCTGAAGGCTCCAGAGGGCGAAAAACAGCCCTACAGCCAAACTGGAAGTCACTTCCGGTTTGACCGCAGTGCCGTTTTTTTTTTTTGCCCTCCAGAGCCTTCAGGAGGCTTCCCTGAAGACTCTGGAGGGCAAAAAATGGCCTTACAGCCAAACCAGAAGTCACTTCCTATTTCCTTGTAAGGCCATTTTTTGCCCTCTGGAGCCTTCAGGGAAGCCTCCTGAAGGCCCCAGAGGGAAAAAAACGCCCCTATGGACAAACCAGAAGTCCATTCCTGAATTTCCAGTTTGCCCATAGGACTGGTTTTTCATGCTCTGGAGGCTTCAAGGAAAATGGCCTCAAAAGAAGGCCAAAGTCATGTATGCTGGGGCTAACAGGGCAACACCTCACATGTCCTGACAAATGGCTCCGCATGCCACCTGTGGCCCGCATGCCATAGGTTCGCCATCACAGTTCTAGAGTCTTAACATCTTTTTTACATTGTAGCGACCAGAACTGAATGCAGTATTCCACGTGTGGCCTTACCAAGACATTATAAAGTGGTATTAACACTTCACATGAACTTGATTCTATCCCTTGATCTTGATCAAGATGTGATCTTGATCAAGAATCTGTCTTCACACCCAGTCACATGACACTCCTCCCCCCCCCCCCCCAAGCTATGCTGAGAGATCCGGTGGCAAAAATGTTAAATTTCAGCACTGCCTTAATGTAATGTAGAGAACTCTGGTGACAATTCATATATATATATATATATATATATATATATATATATATATATATATATATATATATATATATATATATATATATATATATATATATATATATATATTCAGTTACATTTTATAAAATATTTTTAATGATCCTGTCTTTCTTCTTTTTCCTGCAGGCCACTGATTGAATATGCAGTTAAAATACTGCATGACTAAGCAAGCAATCCACATTCACTTCCTATCAACTTCCCCTATGTTATTCAATCCACTGAAGGGTATCTTTTATCCTTGTACAGTTGCTGCAGGTAGTATATGCACAGAGAACTGAATGTCTGGAACTTTATAGGTTAGTATTCCTGGAGTGTAAAGTGTATGAGCACATTCATCAAATATTCATTTACATGGTTTCAAAATGGTGTAAAGCCATGACTGTTCTGCTTTGGACCTTATGGAGAAAAAAAAACTTCAGAAGGCATTAACTCCTAGTTTGTAATCTTCAGAAAATCTGCTTGTGGATGAGCCTGGCCAATTGTATCTGCCCTTTTGCTATATCTTTGTAAGGGAATATCTACAGTTACAATCTATAATGAATAAACTCTCATTGTGGCCATGGCCACAGATCCCAGTTGGGATAGGAACGTTTGGTCTGGAAATGATTTCCTACTGATAAATTTCACTAGGACACACCAAAACATCTATAATGACATCCTAAGTGGTCTGTTGCTGGGTTAACTTTGTGTTTCATTGCTATCAAAGCCTTTGTTCTCTCTACCTGACCCATAAATGCATCTAGAAATAGTACTACGTTTTTGTCTTTTAGAAGAGGCCAGGGGGTACGAGGAAGGATTAGGTTTAGGCAGGTATCTCTGGATTGTTTCATGAAATATTGTAGAACACATATCTTCTTCCATGAAGTGTCTGTAAGTGGATCCCATTGCAGGGAAGGGAGCAACCAGATGCTTGCTGATTGTCAGCATAATTTTCATCTGTTGCAGACCAAAGGCTGGTGGTATGGGAAATGAACAGGGGGGGGGGAGTCACTTCCCCCAATCCAGAGGAAAGAGTGGGAGATGCACAAATAAGTCTCATTCCTAAAAGTGAGGAATGGAAAATAAACAATAGCAATCTTCTTAAAAGTTCTCTCCTGCAAAGGAGAGAATAAGGCATTTAAGAATGTTTCACAAGTCATCATTGCCTTGTGATGTCTGATGAAGCTGCGGAGAGGGGGAGTTCCACAACTGTCTTCATGCACGCTTTAATCTGCTCTTTTGTTTTCAGATCAAATAAGCTTTGTTAACCTGCCACAAAGGACTACGTAGTCTGATGTTCCACTGTGAATATTCCACTGCATCCTTTTTTATTGGTTCACTAAATGACAGTAACGGTCGAAGAAAAGAGCAGCATAACAGTGTTTCACAAACAGAAAAGGTTATTGCATTGACCTTGCTCATTGCTAAGGAAGGCTCAGTTTATTCACAAGGTTGCTGTTGTGGGAAAAATAGGAGGAAGAAGGAATATTGTGCATGCTTGCTACCTTGAGTTACTTATAAAAATAATCAAGGCATAAATGTGGGTCATTTAAAAACAATCTGTTAAAGCAGCAATAAACATATAAACAAACATGTACCTGTTCCATCTTGGTTCATCTAATCCAGATCTCTTCTCCATTCCTGTATTTTCCTCTTGGCTCTTCAAATGGGGTCTCCCAACACCTCCCACCCCAACAAAGTCACTGATGCTTTTCTTGCTGATGATTTTGTCAACCTCTGTCACGTTCCCTCTTAGTCTGTTAGGCACTGTGCCTGCTTCATGAATACTACCAGCTGTTTCCATTTCTTCCACCATCTCATTGATACCAACCAAAATGCCTATTTCCTTGTGCCCCTGAGTTGTTGCCCTTCTCTTTTATCGGAAGAAGGGAATTCCTGCCCAGCAGAAAACCAAAACATGTGTGTGTGTTGAGAGGGAAGGAACCATTCCTCTCTATTATAGTACTTTTCTACCTTCTGGCAACATTTTGGTAGCTAGGGCTATGTTTACAGTATTTTATTTTATTTTATTTTATTGATGAGACCAGGCATATAGATAGTTTTCCCATTTTTACACAGATCAGGAAGAGGTTTGCAGGCATGTAGATTTACAGTCCAGTATACTGGGATTCTTGGTCCCACTCAAAACATAAAGATTTGAGGGTCTTCTGAAAGGGCAGCTCAGCTCTGCCCTGTGATTTTTTTTCCTTGCCTGCTTAGATACTGTGCTTGTCAAATGAAATGAATGCATGTATTATTAACATACTTAGACTTAATGTGTCTCAAGATACATTCACACAAGCATGCTGTAAAACCTCTCAAAAGCTGAAGCATACCGTGTGCAGTTCGCTATAGCGCTCGCTCATGTCATTGACTTGATTGCTTTGCCTAATATCCACCATGGCATCTCAAATTTAGTATTTTTCCAAGATACTGAAACTATAATTGAACTAAATGCATTTAGTACACATCCTATCATTTCTCAATCTGTTAAACTAGTTGCTGCTTAATAAAGCATGGAGTCCAGAGCAGGAACATACAAGAAGTACATTCTTCTGGGATTTTAAACAATTTTTATACTTACAGCAAAACAGCACTGATCACCTATAAAAGCATATTTATCCTCATGTTCTCTTTTACAGTGAATAAGGAACGGCCCAGATGGATAGCAATATGTTTACAATATGATTTATATTAGTTATCATGTTAGCTTTTTAAGATGCAGCTGTTAGGAGATTCCCAATCTGGCACTTCATTAATTTTTTATTTTAAAAAGATTTTTGATTTTCCATTTATAGATATAGAGAATCTACATTGGTGGTAGTAGGCATAATTCCAGATGTGACATCATCATTGCAACTGAATGCAATGGACATGTCACAGCAGAGAATGTCATTTCCTTCCACTCTGTCATTTCCTTCCACTTATCCACCAGTTGTTTCTTTCATTCTATCATATATTTCCAAAAACGTATTTCATATGTCAAGTGGAAACATGATAACAAAGACTATGGACATTGCAGCCTATAAATATGGGTGGATAGTTGAGTTAGGGGTGAATCGTATGTAAAATCTGCCCTTCACGCTTCAGTAAAGCTGAAAAGATAGTAAGGTTCTGTATGCAGTGATAAAATCAGAGGTGGGTTGCTCCCTGTTTGGCCTGGATTGGGCGAACTGGTAATAGCGGTGGTGGGAGCCTCCACCTACCCATCTGGATGCTTCTGTGCCTATGCAGAAGCTTCTGCTCATGCACAGAAGCGTCTTGCGTGGGAGTGCGCCCAAACTGATAGTAAAAAAATTGGCAACTCACCACTGGATAAAATGATAGTAAAATTTAAGGTAGACACAAGTGTGGAAACAAATGTGCTATCTTTAGAAGAGTTTAGGCAATATCATAAAAATGGTTAGTGTTAAGCTATCAAATCAATTTAGTCTTGTACACAGAGTAATGTATCATGTGGTAAACATCTCTGCATGCACAATGTTAGGTGCAG